>NC_138883.1:89019746-89267482 GCF_965194825.1 Balaenoptera physalus | reverse complement strand
ATAATCGCTTTTACAATTTTTGTATTGTTCTTTAGTCTATGTATTGGCTTATTTAAGTGATCTTCAATCTTTTTATATGTTTACCTTTCCTATTGTGATTTTCCCTTTTCCATAGTTACTTGCTTCTTTTCTATTTAGAGAAGACCTTTAAATATTTCTTTTAGCATAGGTTTAATATTGCTGAATTGTTTCAGTGTTTCCTTGTCTGAGAAATTCTTTATCTCTTTTTCTATTCTAGATGTTAATCTTACTGGGTAGTGTATTCTAGGTTCAGGTATTTCCCTTTCAGGAGTTTTGACTACATCATGCCACTCCCTTCTGGCCTGCAAAGTTTCTGGAGAGAAATCAGCTGATAGCCTTATGGAGGTTCCCTTGTACCTGGCTTTGTTTTTCTCTTGCTGCCTTTAGAATCCTCTCTTTAACTTTTGCCATTTTAATTATGATATGTCTTGGTGTGGATCTGTTTGAGTCCATCTTGTTTGGGACCCTCTGTTTTTCCTGTACCTGGATATCTGTTTCCTCCTTTAGGTTTGTGAAGTTTTCACCCATAATTTCTTCAGATACATTTTTGATCCCCTTTTCTCTGTTTTCTCCTTCTGGAACCCCTATTATGTGTAGGTCAGCATGCTTTGTATTATCTCTTAAATCTCTTACTTTGCTTCTGTGAATGAAAAAATGTTTTCTGCCGTATCAGTAAACAAAGGATGTTGCAGCTATCAAGCTCCCCCACACCCCCACCCCTGACGGTGAGCTCTGAGGGAACTCAGGATGGAGACAAAAGGGATGCCCACTGCCAAGCCCTCAGCTACTGCAGCGACCCCCATCATTGCACCCTGAGGGGACTAAGGATTGGAAAGAACAAGATACTGGTCCTAGATAGCTAAGGAGCATATCAAAGAAATAGTTTCAATGAGCCCAGACTCTTGCATCTTCCCATACGTAGAAAAGTCATGAGTTTATTAACTTAAGGTATCTGTTTTTTTTTAAATTAATACTAATCTTTTGAAGTTCCGACTACCTGGTCTTTATTTCAAGAACTCCTATATATCCTGGCTCATCCTTACTTCTTTGGAGCAGTCCCTTAGAGCTATCTGAGAGGCTGCATCCTGGGCCTAAGTCCTCAGTTTTGTCTGCCAAATAAAACACAAGTCTCAACTTTTAGGTTGTGCATCTTTTTTTCAGTTGACACTCATTTTCTTTTATCTGTCTTTCTGTCTGATGTTACATTTGTGTGATTTTCATTATCCTATCTTTCAGATCACTTGTTCGTTCTTCTGTGTCATTTAGTCTGCTATTCATTGCTCCTAGATTGATTTTTAATCTTGGCAATTGAATTGCCTAATTTTGATTGGTTCATCTTTATAGTTTTTAGTTCCTTGTTACAGTGATCTACTTTTCTATTGATAATCTTTCTTAATTACTTTAGCAATTTAATTACCTCTTTTTTGAACTCAGGGTCTAGTAGAATGGTGAGATCTGATTATTTGCTCTTCCAGGTGATTTCTCTTTTTCTTTTAATTGGGAGTAGTTCCTCTGTCTTTTCATTTTACTTAACTTTCTCTGTTTCTGTGAATTTAGGAGAAACAGTTATCTATTGTGGTCTTGAAGTGGTGTTTTTATGTGGGAGGATACCTGGGTAGACTGCGTGTATCTGATATTTTTGGTGTGAGGGCTGTTTTTGGTGCAGATGCCAGCCATGTCTTTCCTCAGAGTGTGCTGGCTGTTATCCCTTTGATAGGGTATGTGGTTGATATTGTAGTATCGAGAGGCTGTACGGGATGTGAGGTGGGTATTCCTCTTTGCTCCATGGTTGTCACCACCATGTCAGGGGCAGGGTCTGCTCAATAGTTGTTGGAGTAGAAGCCCTGAGGGTTGGGTTTGATCAGGCTCCATTGCCCTTGAGTGCTCCATTTGCCCTGCCCCAAAGGAGATGATTGCTGAAGCAAGTGAGGCCCACGTGGTCACAGAGGACTTACGTGCCACCTGTGTAGGCTTCTGTGGTTCCACTCAGAAGCTGCCCAAGGTCATGCCCCTTTTTGTTATGTTCATCCCAGATCTAGTACAAGGCTGTGGTGTGGAGTAAGCTGGGGTGGGGGAGTCAGGGCATTGTGGCTGCAGGAATTGAGATGGCTGCGCTGCCACTTGAGATATGGGTTGCCTCTGTGGAAGACTTCTCCCATGACCTGTCTGCTCCAGATCTAACACTAAGCCATGTTGTGGAGTGGACAGGCACTCTGCCTGGAAAATAACCACTGCATACTCCTTCCCAGTGCCTGTCTGCTGGAGATTTAGCACTCAGCTGCTGCACATTGTTGTAGTGCTACTCCGTGTGCACTGATGCTGTCCACTGCATACCCACCCACTGCCCCATACATGTGCTGACAGTGGGCTTTGCAGCTCCACCCGGATCACACCCTAGGCCCTCCAGGCTGTCTCTGCATAGCTGAACCTAATCTTTGCTCAAATCTCACATCAGGTTGTGGTGTGGAGTGAGTAGGGGCCAGGGCTTTTGCCTCTTCAGATTGGGAAGTACAGTGAGGCTGCAGCCGCCAGTGCAAGGCTCTCTCTACCCTGACTGTTAGCAAGCCAGCATGTGCACACTCATCTTGAGTAGAATCTAGGCTTCTCCAGCCTTTCTATCTGTCTCAGTGGATTTCCCAGCAGGCAAGCGGGCTTGTCTCCTCCATGCGGGATCCCAGAACTCAGATGCCCAGATTGTGGCTCAACCTGCTCACTCCCCTGGGTGCCAGTCCACCTGTGTGGACCTTCTGTTCCTTACAGATCCCTCCCAGGAGCACAAGTCCCAATCCAAAGCCTTTTTTTTTCCATCCTGCTTGGTCACATGGAGATCTTTCTTACAGCTTTGGTTGATAGGAGTGCTTCTGCCAGGTTCCAGTTAGTCTTCCATGAGAATTGTTCTACATGTAGGTGTGTTTTTGATATGTTTGTCGGGGGAGGTGAGCTCCACATCCTCCTACTCTGCCATCTTGATAATGCCCAATGGTAATTTTTTGGTGAAGAGGAGAGCTTTTTGCTGATTGAAGGTTTAGGGAATTGGACACTATAACAAAAGGCAAAAGGAGCCGAGTTTCTGTAGGCTCTGGAAGAGAATACTAAGTACAGACCTCAGTTGTGACAGTAAAATGAGCACTTGACTTGGGGTTAGAAGATCTGGATTCGAGTCCTTCTCATTGGGTCCCCTGGTTTCCACTCTTTTTTTTCATTCTTTTTTAAATGTTTTAAACTTTATATATAATTTTTAGAGGTTAATTTCTATTTGCAGTTATTACAAAATATTGGCTATATTCTCCATGTTGTACAGTACATCCTTGAGCCTATCTTATACCCAATAGTTTGTACCTCCCACTGCCCCCACCCCTCCACACTGGTAACCACTAGTTTGTTCTCTATATCTGTATGTTTCTTTTTGTTGTATTCACTAGTTTGTTGTATTTTTTAGATCTCACATATAAGTGATATACAGTATGTGTCTTTCTCTGTCTGACTTATTTCACTTAGCATAATGCCCTCCAAGTCCATCCATGTTGCTGCAAGTGGCAAAATTTCATCCTTTATTTATGGCTGAGTAGTATTCTGTTGTATATACACGTACCACATCTTCTTTATCCATTCATCTGTTGATGGACACTTAGGTTGCTTCCATATCTTGGCAATTGTAAATAATGCTGCTATGAACATTGTGGTAGGGGGGTGGTGTATGTATCTTTTTGACTTAATGTTTTGGGGGATTTTTGGATATGTACCCAGGAGTCAAATTGCTGGGTCCCTGGCTTCCACTCTTATCCCCCAGAAACCATTCTCCACACAGCAGCCAGAGTGATTATTTCAAAAAGTAAATTAGATCAACTTATCTTCCTGCCTAAACCCTCTGTTGACTTCCTATTGCACCTAAATTGCACATACTTCATTAGTAAGTATTTGGTAACTGATTTTCTTAGAAGGGGGTTTTGGGAGGAAAGATAAGAGCCTTGATTTGTAGCATTTGCCAATTTCCATGGTGTAAATACTCCCATTATGGCCAATATAAAGATACCAACTTGATGGTTAATAGCTCACAAAATTCCTGAAACCAGAACAATTCACTTTTATGAGCTGAAATGAGCTGGACTCAACATACCCCCTGCTTAAAACCCAGCTTCTTACTGTGGCCCTTGTGGCCCAGCATGGTCTGCTGTCTTAGCTCAATGTGCCACAACCAAATACTACAGCCTGGGTAGCTTAAAAATCAGAAATTAATTTTATTATGGTTATGGAGGCTCAAAGTCCCACATCAGTGTCTGGTCAATTCAGTTCTTGGTGAGGAACCCCTTTGTGGCTTGCAGACAGCTGCCTTCTCACTGTGTCCTCACGTGGTGGAACGAGCTCTCTGGTATCTCTTCTTATAATGACAGTTATGACCTCACTTAACCTTAATTACTTTGGTAAATATCCTATTGTCACATATAGTCACATTGGTGTTTAGGGCTTCAACACATGAGTTTTGGAGGGACACAATCCCATCCGTAACGTCTTCATTCCTCATCATTTTCACCTTGTTTCATGCTCCTCTCTGATCATGACAATGCAGTCATACCACCTGTGAGCCCTCAGCTACTCTAAGCTTGATCCCACCCAAGGCCTTCTTACTTGCTGTTCCCTCTATCTAGAACTTTCTTCTCCTGAGCTTGACTGGTTACTCTTGTCAATCTGATCTTAACTTAAATATCTCAGATGATTTACCTGACCATCTAACACCAAAATAGAGCCCCCAAACCCATTATATCTCATCACCTGGTTTATTTCCTTCTCAGCTCTTACCACTATCTGAAATGGTCTTACTCATTATCTGTTAACTTATTTTCTGTTCAACATATAGGTAAAAGGAAATAGGCACTTAGAACAGGAACTGGCTACCTAGCGGGTGCTCAGTATAAGTTTATCAAAGAAAGAAATGAGTAATAGGGCAAGAATAAATTATTTTTGTTGCAAGACGGTAGTTACTTAAGCATTAGGAAAAACTTAATTCAGTTCTGGACATCTATAAAATTGGTTTCAGTGGTTTTGTTTTTAGTTGAAATAGTTTAATTTTGATGTGGAAATGAGTGTAGATAGACCTCTTAGGACAAGATTAGGACCCGTCTTTTGTTCAAAATGAACTATCTGAAAGACCACTGAGCCAGGAAGAGAGAAGTGGAGGAAGAAGAAGGAAAGATGCACCGGGCCCTCCATTTTCCTAAGGGCCGTGGGAAGAGAGGACCAAAGGAAGAGCAAAGAAGGAACATGGACACTCTCTGAGACCCTTCGCTGCCCCTTCCATGTGCGGTTCTATCCAGTACTCCAGTCTCTGTCTAATCAAAGGATCCTGGGGGGCATATGTTATACTCACTTTTACAAATGGGTCAAACTAGGCTCTGGGAAGTTAAGCCACTTGCCCCACGACACACAGCTGATAAGTAGCAGAGCTAGGATTTTAGACTAGGTTCATCTAGGTTCAGCCTTTGCCTGACTGTGCACGTCCAGTGCAGGGAGCAGGCTGGCAGTAAAGGGAGTGGGCTCTTTTTCAGGGAAAACTCCCCTGAGCAAAGAAACCACAGAAGTGATGATGGAAGATGCCTGAGAGAAGATTTTTGTTGTGGGATCCTTTTTCTTAATATATTGGGAGGCATGAAGGGACATACCTGCATTGTCTGACTCCTTGTAAGAGTTTGCTGTGAGCATCAGAAGGGTGGAGAAAGCACATGGAATTGATCCCTATATCAGGAAGAAAGTCCAGATTCCCAGGAGAGTTTTGTAGCACTTTCTCTGAGAAGGACAAGATGCCCTTTGGTAGCTTCTGTGAGCATCACAAGTGCTATGGCTCTTTGGAATCATGCAGTGTGGTATTCACAGCCTTGGGGCAAGTGGCTGCTTGGCTTGGGGCTTCAGTGGACTGTTCGTGCAACAGAACTGAGTACAAGGGAGGACAGGGTGCATTTCCTTCCAAGGCCTTCCCCTCAGGGTCCGAGGGGAGTTACAGCCATGCACGGAACTGAAGACCTGACCAAACAGGAATGAAGACTCTATAAGCACAGGTGCAGAATATGCTGAGTGAGGTCTTGGGTGTGAAGTAGGAATATAAAAACCTTACCTGATCAGTGCTTCTGGAACTTTAACTTGCAACCAAAGTGCTTGGGGATCATGTTGCAATGCAGATTCAGGCTCGGCAGGTCTGGGTTGGGCCTGAGAATCTTCATCCTAACAGGCTCCCAGGTGCTGCTACTGCTTCTCTATGAACCTCACTACTATACTCTTTGCTTACCTTGGACCACCTAGGTCTGCATCAACATGACCTGGGAGCCTGTTAGAGATGCAGAATCTCAGGCTCCACCCACATCTACTGAGGCAGGATCCCACACGTACTTAGTAACAAAATCCCCAGGTGACTCAGATGTTCAAGTTTAGGAAATATTTCTCTAGAAACTGAGAAGTGCCAGTCATGTGCTGGGGAGTGGGGCATAGTGGGTTGAAAAATGACACCCAAAATATGTTCACATCCAAATCTCTGGAACCTGTGAATCTGACCTTATTTGGAAAAAGAGTTTTTTCATATGTGATTAAGTTAAGGATCTTGAGATGAGATCATCTTGGATTACCTTGGTTAACCCATATTTACAGATAGGTCTACTGAGGTTCATATTGCTGAGAAGACACCCAAATAATTTTCAGAATATGCACAGCTATGAAGGGAAGTTTGGCCAGGTGATATCAAACAGCTGCTGGATTTGGAGCTGGAATCCCTGGGGGGCAAACCTAGATGTGGCACTTATGGTGTGACATTGGACAAACCATGCAACCTCCATGTGGTTCAGTTTCCTCATCAGAAAAATGGCGACTTCTCTGCCTTCCTTACTTAGTGTTTGGGTGAATGGGTGCATAGGGGTACAAATGAAATGATGGATGTGAAAGGGATTAATGTTAGAGACCGTAAATGTCATGGTCCATGGTAAGGCCTTGGAGATGGAGAGCTATTAGTTGTGGCACATTAACCATTTATAACAATTCTTTCCCCTTCACACTTGCCTCAAGGACAACACACAAAGAAATATCACCCACACCTGCATCATCATGGGCAGGGATTTCTCCAAAGTGACAGTTGATTTCTATTTGCCTGTTTTTGGTTGTTTCTAGAGCACTATGAGTAGTAAAAGCAGCAAGCTGTGTTTGGGGAAGGTGGTAAGCTTGCCTGAGGGAAAGTGTTGGTGTCTAGGGAAAGTGTTAATTTCCACTGGGAAGGGAGGTACTAGTGAGCCTGATCCAGCTCATGGATGACTTCGGTTTGTCTGACACTGAATTTTAGAACACTGAACCTACGTTCAATGCCTGTAGGTGAGACGTGCTCCTTTTCTTCCGCAAGCTCTCCTTACAGTTGGCCTGATCATAGGTGTCTCACTCCTCTAGACATTCTGATTGTGGAACCCTTACTAGCTAGCCACCACGCCATAGGTAGGACCAGCTTCATGTGTAGGTAAAGTAGGTGCTATTATTTTAGGGGTATCTGGAAGGCAGCACCTCCTTTCTTCCCTCCTTTACTTCCACGAACCCTGCTTGCTGATGCTTATAATTCTTTTAGACAGTTCCTTAGAAAAACAAAAACCTATGTTGGAAGGGAGGAAAACATTTTGAATATTAGCTATGCTTTATAACATGGGTAGATAAGTTTAGCAGATCAAGAAAAAAATCGGGGGGGGGCAGGTTTTGATAAGAGAACTTGAGACACTGAGCCTGTGTGTTGGGGTTTGTGTGGGTAGGTTTGAGAAACTCTATGAAGCAGGTAGCAAAGGAATATAAATGGATGGAAGGGCAGAATTTATGTGTAAAATGGGGATGTACCTGCCTCACAGTATTGTTGGGAGAATTAAATGAAATGATTATGTAAAGGACTTAATATAATAAGAAAGTAAGTACAGTTACTATTGTTTTTCTTGGTCTGAAAGAATGAACACCTGTCACAATAAACTGGAATGGGAAAGAGGCAGAAGAGTGAAGTGTTCTCAGCTCCTCATCCATCCAAGCTGCACTAGGCTAGAAGAGGAAGCCTCCGTGCCTGTGTCTGTCTGGGTCTCCTCCATGCCAAACACCTGGCCATTTGGAAATAACCAGATGAGTGACTGTTTCATTCATAGCTGACATCCTTGCCAAAAGAAGAGATTGCCTAACAGCTGTCTCCATCATAATGGGCTTCTTAGCACTTGTCAGTTTGGCCTAAATGGAGAGAATTTTATGGCCATCATGAGGTCTAGTTTGCCTCCTGTGTGTTTATAGTAAATTACTACTTTTTTCTCCACTGTCTATTTTTTTCATGTAGTACCACATCTGAAATGAATTGAAATTGTGCAAAACTAGAAGTGTTCCTAGTGGTTAGGTCATAACTTAATGGAATCTGATAATTTCCAGTTGAGGCAGCTGATGGAATCCACACGTTAATACTACCACCTTATACTAAGTGAAGTTTTACAGCACTTTCCCTTGCACTACCTCTCTTGAGAAAGAGCCTCCAAACATGCATGGAAGTGGGTAAGGCAGGTAGAAACATCCAGATTTTCTGGATGAAGAAAGTAAAGTATTTCCTGACTTAGATTCCTTGGGTAATGAGGCAGGGAATGAGCAAGGCTTGAAAGGGGTTTACCCAACACCACATGGGGGAGAGGCAGGAACCTGGGACTAGACTCCTCAGCCTTCCAGCAGTGAGTCCTGCTGCAAAGAGGTGGCATGATGGAGGGGCCAAGACTTTGGGATGAGAAATGGACTAGAATCCAGCTCCTTTACTGGCTGGGTCCTTGAGGGCAAGTCTCCCCAAATCCCTGGACCTCTGTCTTGTCATCAATAACATGGGGCTTCCCGGGGCGATCATACTAATGTGAGAGTTGTCATGAAGCTTAAAATGAGATCGTAATGTTGAAGCATCTGGCACATCTTCTGCCCCCTCCACTGCACGAAAAGAGGTTTCAGGGTGTCATGATCAGCCTAATTACTGAGCATCATCATTATCAGGCCCAAGGCTTACTGAGAGGTTGCCCTATACCATACACTGTGCTGAGAGCTTCACATAAATTATCCCATGTAATCGCCACATCAACCTTATGAGGAATTTATTATCCTCACTGGATTGATGAGAAAACTAAGGTATGGGAAGATTAAACAGTTTGACCAAAGCATGCATTTAAGAAAAGGCTGAGCCCAGATTCAAGTCTTCACCACCTCCTTATTTACAGAGTCGTTGAGCTGAAAGGAACTTTAAAAATCACCTGGGCCACAGGCTCAACTTCCATGTCTCATAACTTAAGAACTTTGTTACAAGAAGTGTTTTATTAATAAATTAAAATACTAAGGTTTGTGAAACATTTGCTTTGGGTCATAATTAGAGTAGATTTAAGGTTATTTTTGCAGTAATTCTTATACTTATATTCTTATAATAATTTTGACTTGTACTTTGAAATGCTTTCTTGGTGGAAGAGAAAGAGGCAGGTATACCTAATTGGCGGGGCTTGATGACCAGGTTGCCTTATCTAAATGTACTCCTTTTGTCTGTTGACCTGGTGGAAACAGGGTATGGCAGCGACTCCCTAAATGTAGGCCAAAACCTGCTAAAAGCTGCAGTAAGGGAATGAGTGAGATCTTGTTTGAGTTGAGCCATGGAGCGTTCAGCTCTTGACTTTGCTTTTTGAGCTAAGTCCAACTGAAAGTACTGCAAATTACATTCAACTCCTTACTTTGACAAAGTTTAATTTAGCAAGTCTTTTTGCAAATACAGGTGAGAGATTCAGTCCCAGAGACCAACTAATACAGGAGATTGAGGAGGGCCCAGCTAGCATTCTTTCCAGTGGGTCAGTGCCACACACTTCTATGGAATATTAGCACCATGAATGGTGAGGGGTGCTGCTTAGAAATAAAAAGTGACAACTTCCAACTGGCATTTCCCATTATGTGGGATCTTTCTGAATGAGATGATTTTCCACTTCTGGGAGGGAGGAGTAAGATGTCAATGAAGGCAGAAGGGGGTTTCTAGAACACCCAAAGACAGAAGACTACAATTGTTCTCACAATTTGAAAATGATAGAACCCTCATATGCATTCATTTCACTAATAATTTATACATCCTAGCTCTTTGAGAGCTGGTGAAAACAGAATCCACAGCACATTCAGAGTGACAATTAAGTATTTAACAATGAGGCACAATTCTGAAGAGAAAACAGAATTTTCAAATGTATGTTCATCAGCCCACTGAAAAGTCAATGATATTCCAAATTCCTTAAGCCTGTACAAACATATGAGGTTTGTCAATACAGGACAAACAGAGTGACAAGTTGAACAATTACTCAGATAATTTGTTTCTGGGAGAGTTTGCTTAGATCATGCAAACTAGTACTTTCCATCTCCCCTTCCCCCCTCACCCCCGTTTTCCCCTAGCATATTTTGGTATCTGCATTTATCTATATACAACTATATCCACCTTCCATTTCACTTTGACTGTATAGACAGACTATTGCTTTGGCTACATATATGCGCATTAAATACAGTAGATGTTCAAGGGAATTAGATGGATGAAGTACACTGATCCAAAGTCTGTTTTTCTCTACTGTGCAGCTCCAACCAAGGACAAAGTAAACTGTTTGTTAATAATCACCAAGTGAATTAATGAGGACACACTATGTCTAAAAGCCTTGCTTTTCTTTCAGGGATCTGAATTGTTTGGATACTCATCTAGACCTAACTACAGACATATCCAGATACACAGATATATTTCCACATATGTTTACATCATATAGATGATCCAAATAATTCCAATTTCAAATATTTGCTTCTTTACTAATGCCCATCCTTGAATTCTTAGGATACCTGCTTCCCCTTTACTTAGTTTCTGAGTCAGTTAGAATATCTCTGAGCCAGAGTGTCAATTCAGTGTTGCTCTTGAAAGTAAATATGGGGAGAAAGAATGGGGGATGGGCATGGATTCCAAAAGAAAGAAAAGACCTCCCGCTCTCAGGAGTTTACACTCTCATTTTATACTCAGCTGTTGCCCTATTGCAAAGCAGCAGGATAAGAAGAATATTCAGGTTGACTCAATGGAAAACATTTACATATTTGTAAATGAGTTTAGTTTTTTAGTTTTTAAGTGACATTCAGCAGATACACTCTTATAGCGATATCAATATAACACAAGGAAAGTAATATTTGGAAATTTCACTCATCTACTTGATTCGCCCTGGAGAGAAAATTCCAAGGTGTGCATTTTTCCAAGGCTATATAGTGATCCAATAAACTAGATAAATGTTAGATCTCTAAGGTAACTGTTAAATCTGAGGTAGGATAAAATGTGATTGCAGGGGTTCTACCCTAGCCATGTTCTCTACTGATCTGTTGCTCTTGGCTTTTGGTGTCATAGAAAGAAAGAGAGGGGGAGAAATGTTGAGGGAGAAGGATTATGGTATATGAGGAGCACTCCTTAGAAGTTTGAACTCACTGGGTTGTAGAATTAGATATAGATTCAGAGACTTCCCCTCCCCCAAATCACTGAAGCTGTGGTAAGAATTAGTAGATGCCATTACCTGAAGTTATTTCTTGGTGACTGTACTCCTGGAGCTAAGCAACAATGCAAACATGAAAAAAGGAATTTTATTTTAATTTGAAATGCATTGTGTGAACTTTTTCCCCTACAGCAGATAAATGGTACTAATTATATATTTTACTCAGGCTATTAATAAGTTACTTTGTATTACCTGACTCTACACCTATTGTATCAAAGGTAAGTGGCTGAGGAATAAATTGAGAGACTGGGAAAGGGTAGTCTTCAATTTAAGTTTTGCCACAGACAAATCACATGTGGATAAACAAGAGTTAATTGAATATAATTCATAGGAAAAGTCAAATGCTAAATTTGTAAGCATTTCTTCAAGGGTATGGATACTGTAGTCCCCAACCCCCTGAAAACCAAATGAAAGCCCCTCTTGAACCTAGGTACCCAGATGTTGGCCTGGCCTTTGTAATCACATTGATTGCTTCTTCCCCAGTCATTACAAAGCTCCCATCTCAGGGCAGGACAGTGAGGAGTCGGGCATGAGTCTTGCTGATGGCTTGTCTTTTCCAAAGCATGTCTTGTGGAATTGGGCCTTTAGGGCTGCAGTTTCCTGCACAAGTCTTGGCCTCCGTATTTTCTCCTGCAGTCTGGTTTCTGGTTTGGATGCGCCTAGATGACCGGTGACACCCCACAGGAAGTAAGTGTATAAAAGGCCAGAGGCCACAGTTGTTCATGGGAGGAGGACTACCTGGCAAATGTGGGTGGTTTCCATGTGGAATACTGTTGAGAAGTGCTCCAGGGCAGGGACTGACCAAACTTTTTTAGTGGTCGAGGAACTTGTCTGAATTTCTTGGGATGAAAATCATTCCCAGCAGGTCGCTGGTCTCATCTGGGTGCAAGGATAAGTCATTTTTCTTCTGCATCTTTTCAACACATCGACCTTGCAATGTCTGCACGTGGAAGCGTCTCAGAAGCGTGACCAGGGTGACCTTCATCATCACCATGGCAATGTATTTTCCCGCACAGGCCCGGGGCCCAAAGCCAAATGGCTGAAAGTACCTGTAAGGAACCTAGGAAAATGATCAGACAATTAGCCAGAGAAGTAAAGGCTAGAGTCATGCATATCTGTTTGATTCATCCTGAAAACACTGTGAGTCAGAATGCTCGGTTTCGGCGACTTGGCCATACTGCTCCTTCATGGAGAGAAATGACTGTAACTCAGATAAGCCTCTTTCTCCCTCCAGTTTGATTCACCCTTTGTGATACGGACACAACTTCAAACAATCCCCAGTTTTGCTTTTCATGTAAATATTCAACTAGCTCTGTGGGAAGGCCATGGCTTTACTGCTGTTCTGCCAGTCATTGAGGCAAAGATTGTTTTTGTGCCAGGCCATATAACATGATGACAAGGACAAATTTAGGCAAAAATGTGGATTCCCTGTCTATTAGTGCCAAGGATCTAAATATTTTTAGTTATACAAATATTTAATGGGACACCTCTGCCTGTCTTGTCCCCATTTGGACTCACATAGTGCCTGACACTTAATACACGCTCAGTAAGTTATTTTTGACCAATTGCCAACATGGCGTGGGCTGCTTATATAGAAATGGAATGAATTAGACAACTGGTTTAACTGAGATCATATTTCCATATGCAAATGGAAAAAGGGGGCACAGAGGGAACTATCTGGATAATTCAGGTTAAAAAAATCATTGCCTAGAATTGACATAATGGAGGCAGAATCTCCAGTACACCTCAATTACAGAAAAAGAACAAGCTGAGGCTCTTCTAATTACAAAGTCTTATATAGAATGAGGCCTAGTGCTTGTGGAGCCATTTGGGAGACCAAAGGCCCACTGCAAAAACCAAATCTTTTCTTCTCATTTGATTTCTATCTAAAGCAGAAGTGGATTTCCTTGACTTAGATGATGCTACGGCTGAATCTACATGGTGACAAGGTGATAAGTTTAAATGGAAACGTTAAGTTTAAATGGGTTGGTTAAAGAAAATTTGCCTCATTTTAAGCAAATTAAGGGCCTGAATTATTCATCTTTTGACCTATTGTGTGGCCTCCATGAAGACATTCCTGAGAGCTGGAGAGCCAGCCTCCTTGGCTAGAGGACAGACATGGTGGCCATGTTCCAAGCTAGGAGAAATGTGTTTTCCTAGTGAGGTGTGAAGAGAATGAGTAAATAGAATGAAATGTACACAGTGCAAAGACAGAAACAGAGAGGATTTAACAGTTGACATTTTCAAGAGTGGCGCACTCAGTTTTAAGGAAGGGCTCTTACATTCCTGGCAAAATTTTCAAGAGTAAATTCATTGGGCTTGGGGAAAAACTCGAGTCTATGCATTCTTCCAATATTCAGGATAATGTTAGTCCCCTTTTTCACTGGGTAGCCATCGATGACATCATCCTCTAAGGCTTTGCGCATGACCAGGTCCACAACAGGCTGGTACCGCATGCTCTCATAAATAAAGTTTTCTACCACTTTTAGTTTTTGCATATCATCAATCCTTATGTCTCTTTCACCTGTAGAAGAAGATAAAATAGTCAAAGCTCATGTTAGTTTCAATATACGATCAGTGTTAAAAATACTATACTTTCCATAGAACAGTTTGCTCTTGGTTGAAAAAAAATTTATATCTATAATTCTAATATAAACCAGCAACCTGCGTATAATATGTTATGTTTGGTCCACAGAGTATCTTATGAAAATTCAGATTTGAAGTCAATTATCTTAACACCTTGGCTTTTCATATTAAACTCTAAATTTCTAGAAAAATTAGAAAGGTAAAATGGGACCCACATTCCCACATGGCTCTGCAGTATCATGTAGACCTACCCAAACTGCTTCAAACATTTATTTATCTGCCACCTCTGTGGTTCTTGAGTTTTGTCCCCCACTCTAAATTCTAGAAGACATTCATTCCTTCTCTAGTCAAAGTGAGATGGTGAGTTTAATCAGGTTCAAAGAAATTTTCTCTTCTGGTATCCTGTGCAGTCATTTGTCAGAAAATATCACTGATAGTCTCTCCTCCTCATCTCATCAAGAACAACCTGGTGTGGTAGTGTGGCGAGAACCCCCTCTCCCCACCACAACAAAAGGGGTGCCTCAGATCAGCCCTGGGTGAACTGGGGATTGACGGATCCCCCCGATGTCTCAGCTTGGCCTCACACTTGTCAGAGAGGTTCAGATTGGCCAACTCTCAGAATTGGCAAAACTTCAAAGCATCCTCAAATGGGGCAAAACTTCAAAGCAGAATTGGCAAAACTTCAAAGCATCCTCAAATGGGGTACCACTTCTGCAGAATCAAAATCAACCCAGGGTCCTGAGGCAGCTCTGTCTCCTGTACAACTATGTTATTCAGGAGTGGTCTCACTTAGTCAGAGAACTTTAACCACCCAGCCCCTCACATACTGCTCTCTGTACACTTAAGAGTTTAATGGGGTGTGTTTATCTGGGGTGGGGAGGTAGAGGGCAGATGATGGAGTAGGTAACCAAAGGTGTACCCTTGGAATTAATTACCAGGCATGCGGGTCTAGAGGGAACACGTACACATGTGCTAGTGGTTGTTTGGGCTTTCCATCTGTGCAGAGGTCTGTTGAAGCATCAAGGGAACATCATGGGGCACAAGCACTTTTCACCTCTCAAGGAAATTGTATTAAAGGTTTATGATCTCAAGAGCAATTTCCCCTGTGTTGCCTGTACCCCCATCATTCTGTGACTCACTCTCTCACTCCACTGAGCTTGTTTCTTGAATTCTGTTTTTCTCACAAGACTGAGAGCCCCAGGACTGCAGGGATGGCACTGGCTTGTTCACCGTGGTGCCCTTGCACCTGGCACAGAACCCATAACCTGAAAAGGGTGCTTGAGAAAACATTCCAAAATTTGAAACCCAGATGTCATTCTGGCTCCTCGCTATCTACCTTCCCAGGCAGTGGCCCTCCTATGGCAACGCGTCTGCAGAACGCTTTCACATATTTAATCCGTGTATGAAATTTCCCCTTGTCATCTATTTCAAGCAGCACTCAAATGGTTTTAAAGATAAATAAGATTAAAAGTTTTTAATAATATGATGCCTTTCTACAACAAAATAGGTTGTTTCACAGGGATTCTGTAAAGTCAAGAAAGAAAAATCTATATCATTACTGATACCTCTTCGCATATGTCTGAAATGTGTTCCTAAAGAGATTACTTATGTGAAGCACATTGCAAATAATGCATTCTGTTTTCTCCAGAGAGCAATTCTGACTTCTTCTGAACGTGGCAGTGTCTCTAGGGAAGGGTGGGGATATCAGAAGCAGTGGCAGAGTGATGCTGAAGCAGAGGCAGAGGAGGGAGGGGGTGGAGTTGGGAAGAGCTGAGCAGGGACCCGGAGGCTCTCCTGCAGAGGAGGAGGAGAGGGTGGGGGAGGGAAACTGCTCGCTCCCCTGCCTCTGCTATCATCACCCTTTCCTCCTCCCTCTGCCACCACCTGGAAGAACGGGCTGCTTGAAACCCAGAAACACTGCAATAAATGATAGCCATTTCCCTGGGTGGACCCTCAAAAGCCTTTTGTCACTGATAAGGTAGCAAATCCCTGTGGATGATCCCATGTTTTTTAAAACACAGACAAATAAAACCGCGTATATGTGTTTATGTGCCCATCAAAAAAGACCTTGAAGAATACACATCAAAATATTAATAGTGATTCCCCCTGGGGAATGGGAAGGAGAGTGGAAGGGATCAGGAGATACTACTTTCAGCCTTATACATCTCTCTATTATTTGAATTTTTTCCAATGAGCGTGTATTTTTTTATATCAGAAAAACACAGAAACCTGTCCGGCATAATGAAAATATGACACATTGACTTGCTCTGTTGTTCTCTGGGTGGATTCTAATAAAGATTTTGACATAAGATTCTTAGAACCTAGAAGCTGATATTCAGAAGGAATTGTTTTCTAATCTCTATTGTTTGCTTGATAAATTCTTACCAACAACAGTCTGGATTTCCTTCATTATTGCCTCTTCAACCTGGGGGTGCTTTGCAATGAGAAACAGCATGAAGAACACAGAGACAGACATGGTGTCCGGTGCTGCGATCAGCATTTCCAATATGCACTGGTTCACATTCTCTCTTGTCAGGTCACCACGTTTCTGAACAATTGAAACGAGGAGAAACATTGGAAAAGTGAATGGTTCAAAACAGGAAGGAGGGTGGCACTCAAGGATCAACAGACCTCAACAATATGAAATTACAGAAATTACAAGTCTCTGGATTTGACAATGGACATTTTCTTCAGCTCAAAGCTGAATAATTTAGACATTTATCTATGTATTTAGTGTCTTTTCACTCCCCGGTTTTCATATTTTATATTGTGCAGACACAGAGAAGTTTAAATCTTAAAGTTCAGTCTAATCTGATTGTCTAATAGTGGGCAGTTTTGGTTGGGCATTATAGAAATACTAAACCAAATATTTAAAAACAGAAACATGCAACAATTAACAAGAGGAAATTTTAAGACATCTATACACAGTCATACATATATGTTGTGTGGGAATGATGGTTAGTGCAGGTCTGTACCTCGGCAAAAATCAACTCAGTGGCAAAATCCATACAGTCTTCTAGTTTCTCTGCTGTTGAAATCCTCTGTCTTTTTTCTTCTATCAGAATTTCCATGGCATCCTTCAAATCCTTCCTGGAAATAAAAGTAAAACTATAATCTACTTGTACTCAGTTAAGACACCTAAAAAAATGGATTCATTTGCCATTTGTTTAAATAAAACAATCTGTTTAAGTTGAAGCCATTAGTTCTCATGAATAATTGAATTTATACTTAATTCTTTGCAAATATCCATAAATTACATATACATTACACTTCATATTAAGGAACCGGAGTTAGCCAAGATGTCAAGGTACTGGTAGCAAAATCAAGGCTGTAACCTATAGTTAAAGGTTAAAAACTGTTACCGAAAGGCTAAATCCAATATATTTTTTAAAGTATTGGCATGATAGAGAAAGATGCATACTGTCTTTCTCACTTGTATGTGGAATCTTTCTCACTTACATGTGGAATCTTTAAAAAAGTGCAAGATTATAGATACATGGAACAGATTGTTGTTTACCAAGGCAAGAAGTTGGGGGTGGGAGCAAAATTGGTGATGGGGATTATCAAAAGGTACAAACTTCTGGTTTTAATAATAAGTCATGGGGATGTAATGTACAGTATGGTGACTATAGTTCATAATATTGTGTTGCATATTTGAAGGTTGCTAAGAGAGATCTTAAAAGTTCTCATCACAAGAAAAAATTTTGTAACTATGTATGGTGACAGATGTTAACTAGACTTTTGTGATGATCATTTTGCAGAATATATTGATACAAATATTGAATCATTATGTTGTACAACCGAAACTAGTATAATTTTAAATGTCATTCATACCTTAACAAAAAACAAGTATTGGCACACTGCAAGGGTATTGCAAAAGAATTTCTCTAGGTCTTTACTGCTCTAGGTCATAAGACATATTACCTAGTTCACTAACCATTGGCAAATGTTACACAGAGAGGAAAGTTGCTAAGCTAATTTTAAAGAAACCAAAGAGAAACTGTTATACGGTCTCATGCAATAAGTTTCTATGGGCCTGCTGACCATACTGAAGCTAAACTAATGACCAAGTTTAACTGCAGACCAATAAGACTCTTAAAACCACCACAAATTCTGACCACAGTGAAGAGATGAATTGTTTATCTTGTTGATTCAAGTCACAATAAGCTCTGGTAGAAACAAAGAGAAATGTTTAAAGGACCAACTGTCCAAATCATCCACCTGATACTCATCATCCACTTGAAATATATAAAGCAACATCAAGCTGATTTCCTGGAGACTAGTATTACTGAATTTCAAAACACACAAACAGGATGAAGTTAACTCTTCAAACAAGTTTGGGAACTTTTAGGGAGAATTTAAGATAGTCAGGGACATCAGGGAAAGATATGAACAGAGGGATGGGGAAAGCTAACATGTTTACTGCCTACTGTGTGTCATGCTCTGTGCTGATTGCCCTACATAGAGGATCTCATTAACCTATATTGCCACCACAGAGGGTATGTTATATTTTACTTCAAAGAACTTCCCAAGGACATTTGGTTACTAAGTGGTAGAGATAGGATACAAACCAGGTCTGTCTACCTTTAGACCCCCTGTGCTTTCCACTGGTGGTTAGAGGTGGCAGGTATAGTGGCTGGCAACTTACACTCTAAAAACCCACTGATTATCCAATAGGCCATTGGGCATTTGTCTAGTCTTCTGCTAGACTAGTCTGACACCAAAGCAAAGCCATTTAATGACAATTTTAGTATCCCCCAAGATATAAGATGCATAACTAAACAAACAACACATCTTACAAAAGTTCATCATGAAAAAATTCTCTTGCATCTACTGTCAATTCTGAAAAATTGAATTAAGTTAAATTCATTCAGAAGCAACACAACAATAAAATGATTTATGTTTCCATTTTTCCAGACATGCAAAGAGAATTTTGACTAATGATAAGGATAGGTTCAGCCAACCCTTCTCTTCAACTCAAAATACACAGCAGTGTCCTAGTTCCAGAGATGGAGCTCTCAGCCTCCTAGGGGAAAACTGCCCTGGGCCAAAGTCTTCCTTTCCTCTGTGGTCTGGCCACATGCTGCCAAATTGCTGTAAGAAGTGCTTCACCAGCAGCTTAAGAGCTCCCTTGCGGTTCTGGAGAGGAGAAAGCTTGCCGAAGAGGCCAGCAATAACTAAGACACAACACAGATCAATGCAATCTCAGCAATAAATATTCCAAAATATGTTACTTACACAGACTTTTCATACTTTCTGCATAGCCAAGAAATCTTAAAGAAGATGTCTGGTTTGAGAAGGAGAGCTTGCCATGCATCAAAATAACCCTGGATTTTAACCACGATGGCCCTTTCTGGAAAAACAGAAAAAGATCAGAGCAGATGAGCAAAAATGTGAGCCCAAGAACAGTACATTGCTCAGAGAAGATCCCCTGTAGACTCTCCTACCATCTGGGACTCTAAGCAGGGCAAGGTGCCACCTTCACTGGGTGTTTCAGCCACATGAATGCCACTAAACAAATCAACAGTAATTTATTCTGCTTGGCATCTAAATTGGTTACGTTAACCAGAGATTTGCCAGTTTTCATGTTTGCGTCAGAGACACAGCCTAGAATGTCACATCCTTCTCCTTGGCTGAGCCACCAACACCTTCTGTTTTCCTGACCGTGGGAAATGAGAAGTAATTAATGCTGTTATGGCCTCAATTCTGGCACCTGGAAAGGCAAAAGGCCTCCCCACTCTGTTGTTTATATTTTGGTTCAGAGTGTGGAATTCATCTTGGGATCTTCAATGTCTTGTCCTGAGTCTTGTGCACAGTCAGATCTTAACGGATGTTCTTGAATTAAATTGAATACTAGAGAAAAGAAAATCCCTGCTTTTTTTCAAATTATACACAAGAGAAGGGAAGAGACATATGCACATGCAGAAACTGCAGTTCATAGAAATGAAGAAGCTTGCCCAACAAAGCAGAACCAGTGTGGCAAGAAGTCCCTAGGCTGGAGCCTGGTTCTATCTAACCTCAGGACCATGTCCTTTCCTCTTTGGTGCACTGGGTCCCTCAGGCCAATTGAGAGTTTAATAAGGACCTGGTGAGCAGAGGGAAATACACATAAGTCTGTATGGGTTATGCAGGTTCTTAGACCGCAGTCTGCATCCATAAGTTAACAGAGAGCTGTACAATTCCCTTTACTTGATCCCTCCTAAGAATCAAGGCTAGTGGGGAACCAAGGAGCAGGGACTTCTAAAATAGGTACCTGTCATACCTTAGGAGAGATGTGCGTGGAACAGGCAAACAGGACTTTCAGAGTCCCTGTGTGAAAGGGGATGAGGCAAGAGTCTGTGACAAATGTCCTCAGAGTGAATGGGGCTCCCATCCTAATGTCAATCAGATGGGGTTCCTATGACTCTGGTAAGGAGTCATTAAAGAGCTGGGGACATGAGGTGAGGAGAGTGGAGCAGAAAAAGGGAGGGCTTATCGCTTGTCTGCTTGTCCAAATGTGGTCAATCAGGGAGCAGGTGTGATAGCTGGTTTGGGCAAGTGTGAAAATCGTGCCTTGTTCTTATGCCTGTGATGGTCTTCCCTCAGATCTGCACGTGGCTTACGGTCACCCTTCATTTGGAATTATGTTCAGATGCCCCTCCACAGAGGCCTTCCTGACCACCCTTTCTCTCCACAAGAGCTTCAGCCTCACACTGACCTCCCCCTTCACTTTCTAGCCCTTTGCCCTGCTTTGTTTTTTTTTAAGGCACTTATTATAGCCTAATATATTACTAGATAGATAGTTGTTTACTGTCCATATACCCACTGGGATGTAAACTCTTTGAAGGCAAGGACTTTGTCGTGTCCACTGGTCTATCCCCAGAACCTAAGCCTTGCATAAAATAGGCAATCAATAAATATTAGTTGAATGAATGTATGAATCAATGAACACTGCTAGAAATCAAGTCAGGAGAAATTACATTAAGCTGACAGCAGCAGAATGGAATGAATCCACATGATTAATGTTTGTTCTTTTGTTGGCGGTAGAGTTGCATGTATGTGTTTAATATTTGTTTCTGTAATATAGTGAGGAAAGCAGTTTCTTGAGTGAGACATCTTGCCAGGATTGTTATAAATGCTAAGTGACAAAGTTTATGTGAAGCAACTTTTTATACTGCTTGGCACATAGTAGATACTAAATTAATGTTAGTTATCATCATCATTTCCAGCAGCCTCAGTACCCTTATCACCGTATAGATAGAGTCAAAGTTTTCATACCTAGTGGCTTTGAGGCAGAGGTATGTATGTGCATTTATATGTATGTGTAGATAGATAGATAGATAGATAGAATGTGTATATGTGTTTGTGTGTGTGTGTATATATATATATATATATATATATATATATATATATATATATACACACACACACATACATACATATATACATGTATATATATATGTATATATCATGCCCAAAAGAATGGTTGGTAATGGTTAAATACATAGGTTTGGTGGTACGATATATTTATGACCAAATCAAATGATCACATCTGTTAAGTTTCAGCTGTGGGTAGAATCCTATTTCCTAGAGCAATGAGGCGAGATAGATACAAATGAAATAGAAGATGGCCCCTGCTGTGGATATTTATGATTGTATAAGTGAACAAGGCAGACATACCAGGAACAATTTTTAGGAATACTTAGAATGGTTTAAAGAAGAGCAGTGTACAAAAGAGCATATCTTTACTTGAGTCTGTTATCCTTCTCATGCCCTGTTTAATAAAGGGCCCAATGTCAAGTCACAAGGATGAAAATTTCAGTACCGTCCAAGGGGATCCCCAGGAAGAGCTTGTTAGAGGTGTCCAGCATGATGCGCCGCATGAGGGTCAACACGTCCACATAGCCCAACTCGTTGCGGACCTCCTCCAGCCTGTCCAGATGCTTGGTGATGGAATCAGCACAAACGGTCACCATGCGCACCAGGCCGGGGCCAGACAAAGCTGAAGGGTACACGTCAGAGTGAGCCGCCTCCAACTCCAGGGCATACAAACTATCAGGCAATTTTGGTGTTTTGTGTTTGAAGCCTAATTGTCCACATTTTTATTATGGGTGGAGATTTTCATATTCTTCTTTATACTTTTTCTGTATTCTCTTAATTTTCTCCATAGCAGGTTATCACATTTATGGTTAAAAATGAATGAATGAATAAATAAATAAATATATTTAAAACAAACTATGCAAAACTGAACTTTTCTTCATATGATGGCATATCATTTGTGAGATTGCAAATGAAATATTTAGTACTTATGATCATAAATCACCAATCAGCGATTTTCCATATTTATTATATACCTTTCCCTCTAAAGACAGTTTGGATTTGGTCAGGGTAATATTTTTTGTTTCAGTGGGTGGCAGAATATTGCTATAGAACTATTCAAATTGGATCTTACCTTTTTGATCTAAGGTGCTTCCTGTTTAGTTATAGGTCATATGTGTAAAACGCTAGTCTTCTAAATTACCAAACATACCCTTCTCTTAATATCAGTTTCTCTTCAATCTACATCCAGATTTATTGTACTCACTCAATGTCATAACAGCAAAACAAATCTTTGTTGTTTGAGCAGTCTTCCTCACAGGACTGGGAACTCTTTTAGGGCAGTGACAACCTGTTAGCGTTGTACTTCGAGTCTGTAGTATGTGGTGGCTCTCGATATATTATGTATTTGTCAAATAGAGGAATGAATGAATGAAACCCAGTAGAGTGAACTGGCTCTGATCTCTTACTTTGCTCTGCTCCTGACCGTCTTAGCACTAGTGAGTCATGATGGTAGGTGGTCTAACGTGAGTGTTAACTCTTAGAATCCTTTCTCTCCTTGTTCTAAGTTTAAGCTTTCTTTAGGAGTAATTGGTTTTTTTATGTCTTTTATTATTCAGACTTGCTGTTGAAGTCAGAGTCCTCCAACAAAACAAATCAACTGTGCTGCAGAAGCCCCTGATGTCACACGTTGCAATAAGAAAGGAAACCTGGTGAGTGGTCCTAGAGTCTAAGCATTTCCACCCATGTATAAAAAGGAAGTTTGGGTTGGCAGCATACTTTCTGACTTTAGGAAGGACTTGGAGATATGAAAGGTGGGGATGCTGTTTCCTGGGTGACTGTTACATCCAGAAGTGGGACAAATGATTCCTTCATGAATCAATCCTTTGCATGGAAGGGATGGCTTTGATTATCACTCCCAGGCTGATGTATGATTTGCCTCTACATTCAAGAGCTTGAAGCCACATTTCAAACATATAAACAGAATGTAATATCACTGAAAGGGTCACAGGCCAAGGAATGTGGGCAGCCTCTAGAAGCTGGAAAAGTCAAGGAAACACTTTCTCCCTAGAGCCTCCAGAAAGGAACACAGCCATATCAGTGCCTTGATTTTCGCCCCATGAGACCCATGTCAGACTTTTGACCCATCAGACTGTAGGGTAATGAATGTGTGGTTTGAAGCCACTAAGTCTGTGTCAATTTGTTAAGCAGCAATAGGAAACTAAGGTAGTGGAATCTGCTAGAGTTGTGCTGAGTCTTGGTGATGGGCAGCTCTGTGGAGGGGGATCACCACTAGACTGGGACAGGCATAGTTTTTCCCTGTCTCGGCAGCCACACAGGAGGCATCTAGGTTCACTACAGAGGCTGGCTGGAGGGAAGAATATCCATGGTCCCTGGTCAGACCTACAACCCGTCTAGCACCAGAGTCCATCAATGATAAGGTTTCTAGTACATGACCATCTTCTCTGATGTTATTGTCAAAGGTTGGTCATGTTTATTTCCCAAAGGCTTCCGTTCCAGCAGCATATAGTAAAGAGGGAAATCACTAGATAAGGAGGTTTGGGGTCCAGTTTCTGTTCATCCATATCTGGCTATGTTGCTTGGGGGAAAAATCACAAGCTCTCTAGAAATGTACTTCCTTAAGTATAAAACTCAGAGGCTGGAAGAGATGACATATACAGCCCTTCTAGTTCTAAAATTCTCTAATTTTTTTGCAAATTGCTTTCTGTTAAAACATCTGGGAAGTCAGCCAGTGATTCAGCAAACATGTTGGCTATGTTAAATCAAGGATATGACTGACACACTAATTGACATACACACTAATTGAAGTGACCTTAAGTATGTAGGGTGCTAATTCTTTTTTACATCCATGAAATGGATGTAAAAACAGAAAGAACAAAATTGAAGTGGTTAAATATGTGGGCTCTGGGGTTGTCTTCTTTGCTACCATTTACTAATGGTGGAAATTGGGTAAGGTACTTAACCTCTTTATCCCTCAGTTTTCTCATTTGTAAAATGTAAGTGATAAGAGTATTCACCACACGGGGTTGCTGTGGGATTAAAGTATCAAGTGTTTAAAACAGTGCCTACTATGTAGTACATGTATAACGAATGTTAGCTCTTATTATTTCAAAACAGTGAAGGAGCAGAAGTTAAAAATGATTTTAAGACAGGCATATTCATAGACAGACGAGCAGACTGTACCCAGCACCTGAATACCTTTTGTAAAGAAAGGTCGAACGGCTTTCCAGAGTGCTGGATTATTGTTAAATATGATGCCTTTCTCATGCATGCCAATGCACTGCAACCCAAGTTTGCTGCCGAATCGGGATGTGTAGTGACTATGCTTCATTATGTGGAACATACTCGAAGACCTGCAGAGAAAGCAAACCTTGGTGTTGATTTTTAAGGGTCCAGAGAACTCACGGTAATGAGTTTGACTACCAGTTGGCTCTCATAGCAAATGCATGTTGATCTTGACAAAATGCATAAATTCTAACGTTCAGATTAAATAAGCACTTGTGTTAGCACAAGAACCTCCTTCTCCAGTTGAAACATTTCTACCTACTAGCTCCCTGTTTGAGCATCACTAAAGATCAATACACACACACACACACACACACACACACACACACACACACACACACACACACACACACACACGCACAGTTATTCATTATTTCCCCTTCTTTTTAACTCCTAGTCTCTAAAATATTACCCACTACTGTGGTCAGAGCTGCAAGGCTGTAAGAAACTGAACCCTCCACACCACCATATTCCTGAGAGCCTCCAGCCTCCAAGTAGCCCCACTCCAGACAGTGCTCCCCATGTAGAAGTGAGCCTCATAATCGGAAGTTGCTGGAATGATTGAAGTCTTATCTCTTTAGTTTTGGAAGCAGCAGTCCTGCCTTGTACCACCTGTTCCACAGAGGCTCTAATCAGGCCTGGCCCCTCCAGGGGTGTATCATTCTAGGACTGAAGGACATCTCCTGGGCACCTCTGGCCCTGGGCTTGGCTGGCTGGGCTGGGCTGGAAGGCTCTCTGTGGTGGTGACAGCAGCTGTCTTGGGGCTCTGCATCCATCATGATTCATCAAGGTCTCCAGGGTCACAGAGTTCTCCCAGGACATAGGACACGCTGAGCCATTAGATAGCCCTTGCTGTGGCAACCCTGGGACCTTGCCAGGAACCCAGGCTTCCTTGAACTTCCTGGTTCCTCTTCCACTGCTCTGCCCTCTATTCCCACGCCCAGGCCCGGCTGTTAAGGCCTGAGCTGGGCCTTCAGAGCAACTAGGAAGGAGCAGGCAGCCCCTCCCCACCCATGTCCTCCTTCAGGACTTGCTTCCTGCCCCAAATCCCAGTCTAATTGGGGCATAATAAGGCAATGAGCATTATAACATGTTGTAAAATCCTAGCTGAAGACGTCATGGGGCCTCCATGTGTGAAGAGAATATTGTCTTCTTAGGACAGTGGTACAGAATTCTTCTGCAGAGGAGCTCACTTTTGTGCGAAGATGTTTTATTAAGACTGCTTATAAGTAAGGTTATGGCATTTGAAGGAAGAGTGGATAATTTGAATAATTGAAAGGATAGGGTTTTCTACGTATAGTATCATGTCATCTGCAAACAGTAACAGTTTTACTTCTTTCCAGTTTGTATTCCTTTTATTTCTTTTCCTTCTTCGATTGCTGTGGCTAGGATTTCCACAACTTTGTGGAATAAAAGTGGTGAGTGGGCATCCTTGTCTTATTCCTGATCTTAGAGGAAATGCTTTCAGCTTTTCACCATTGAGTATGATGTTAGCTTTATGTTTGTCATATATGGCCTTTATGATGTTGAGGTAGGTTCCCTTTATGCCCACTTTCTGATGAGTTTTTTTCATAAATGGATGTTAATTTTTATCAAAAACTTTTTCTGCATCTATTGAGATGATCATATGATTTTTTTTAATTAATAATAATCTTTTATTTATTTATTTATTTTTATATTTATTTTTGGCTGTGTTGGGTCTTCGTTTCTGTGCGAGGGCTTTCTCTAGTTGCGGCAAACGGAGGCCACTCTTCATCACGGTGCGTGGGCCTCTTCACTGTTGCGGCCTCTCTTGTTGCAGAGCACAGGCTCCAGATGCGCAGGCTCAGTAGTTGTGGCTCACAGGCCTAGTTGCTCCGCGGCATGTGGGATCTTCCCAGACCAGGGCTCGAACCCGTGTCCCCTGCATTAGCAGGCAGATTCTCAACCACTGTGCCACCAGGGAAGCCCAATCATATGATTTTTTTAATACTTTTTTTAATGTTTTTTAAATTTTATTTTTATTTATTTTTGGTTGTGTTGGGTCTTATTGCTGTGCGCAGGCTTTCTCTAGTTGCGGTGAGCGGGGGCTACTCTTTGTTGTGGTGCGCGGGCTTCTTAGTGCGGTGGCTTCCCTTGTTGTGGAGCACGGGGTCTAGTTGTGCAGGCTTCAGGAGCTGTGGCTCTCGGGCTATAGAGCGCAGGCTCAGCAGTTGTGGCGTATGAGCTTAGTTGCTCCGCGGCATGTGGGATCTTCCCAGACCAGGGCTCAGACCCGTGTCCCCTGCATTGGCAGGCGGATTCTTAACCACTGCACCACCAGGGAAGCCCATCATATGATTTTTATTCTTCAGTTTGTTAATGTGATGTGTCACACTGATTGATTTGTAGTTATTGCAAAAATACACAAACAACGAAAGATGAGAAAAAGAAATTAAGGAAAAAAATCATTTACCATCACATCAATAAGAATAAAATACCTTGGAATAAACCTACCTAAGGAGGCAGAAGATCTGTACTCTGAAAACTATAAGACGCTGACACTGATGAAAGAAATTGAAGACGACACAAATGGATGGAAAGATATACTGTGTTCTTGGACTGGAAGAATCAATATTGTTAAAATGACTGTACTGCCCAAGGCAATCTACAGATTCATTGCAATGGCAAATTATCAATGGCATTTTTCACAGAACTAGAACGAAAACAATTTAAATTTGTGTGGAAATACAAAAGACCCTGAATAGCCAAAGCAATCTTAAGAAAGAAAAGCGGAGCTGGAGGAATCAGGCTCCCTGACTTCAGTTTATACTACAGAGTTAACAGTAATCAAAATAGTATGGTACTGGCACAAAAACAATAATATAGATCAATTGAACAGGATAGAAACCCCAAAAATAAACCCACGCACCTATGGTCAATTAATCTATGAGAAAGGAGGCAAGAATATACAATGGAGAAAAGACAATGTCTTCAATAAGTGGTGCTGGGAAAACTGGACAGCTATATGTAGAAGAATGAAATTAAAAGTTCTCTAACACCATATGCAAAAATAAACTCAAAATGGATTAAATACCTAAATGTATGACCAGATACTATAAAACTCCTAGAGGGAAACACAGGAAGGTCACTCTTTGACATAAATTGCAGCAGTATCTTTTTAGATATGTCTCCTAGATTAATGGAAATAAAAACAAAAATAAATGGGACTGGACTTCCCTGGTGGCACAGTGGTTAAGAATCTGCCTGCCAATGCAAGGGACACGGGTTCGAGCCCTGGTCCAGGAAGACCCCACATGCCACAGAGCAACTAAGCCCGTGCGCCACAACTACTGAGCTTGCATGCCTAGAGCCTGCAAGCGACAACTACTGAGCTCACGTGCTGCAACTACGGAAGCCCACGCACTTAGAGCCTGTGCTCCGCAACAAGAGAAGCGACCGCAATGAGAAGCCCGCGCACAGCAATGAAGAGTAGCCCCTGCTCACCCCAACTAGAGAAAGCCCACGTGCAGCAACAAAGACCCAAAGCAGCCAAAAATTTTAAAAAGTAAATAAATTTAAAAAAATAAAAAATAAATGGGACCTAATTGAACTTAAAAGCTTTTGCACAGGAAAGGAAACCATAAACAAAACAAAATTGGCTGCACCAATTTACACTATGGAAACAGTATGGAGTTTCCTTTCAAACCTAAAAATCGAGTTACCATATGAACTAGCAATCCCACTCCTGGACATTTGTCCAGAGAAAACTATAATTTGAAAAGATACATGCACCCCAGTTTTCACAGCAGCACTATTTACAATAACCAAGACATGGAAGCAACCTAAATGTCCATCGTCAGATGAATGGTTAAAGAAGATGTGGTACATATATGCAATGGAATATTACTCAGCCATTAAAAAGAATGAAATAATGCCATTTGCAGCAACATGGATGGAGCTAGAGATTATCATAGTAAGTGAAGTAAGTCAGACAAAGAAAAATATATGATATCGCTTATATGTGGAATCTTAAAAAAAAAAAGATACAAATGAACTTATTTACAAAACAGAAAGATACTCACAGACATAGAAAACAAACATACAGTTACCAAAGGCAAAAGGGGGTTGAGATTAACATATACACACTACTGTATATGAGATAGATAGCCATCAAGGACTTACTGTATAGCACGGGGAACTATACTCAATATTTTGTAATAACCTATAAGGAAAAAGAATCTGAAAACGTATATATATATATATATAACTGAATCACTGTGCTGTACACCTGAAACTAACAAAACATTGTAAATCAACTCTACTTCAATAAAAAATTTTAAAAAGACTAATGTCAAAAAAACCCCCAAAAGGTATGGGTCTGCATCCTGGCCTCAATAGTTACCATATATATGACATTGGGGAAAACATTTATTCCCTTTATTTTCAATACTGACACAAATAATAACACCTATATTATAAGCTATTATAAAATGTAAAAATGCTAATAATTATAAAAGCCCCTGATTTCACATTGTTTATTTTGCTTACTTTTATTAGATCTTCCAATGTATATACGTGATAAATATGCCTTGAATAAAATTAATGAATAATATTTAAAAATAATTGAAAGCATAAATGGATAGTTATTCTCTTCAGGATAAAACGTGGGGTGGGTTTATTAGATAGTGGATGCAAGCAGCACAGGGAAGGCTTGAGAGGAAACAGCTGAGATGAGCCTATGTTTATGAGGATTTGGGGAGGAGAGGGACTCCTCATCCACTGCTCAGTGAAAGAGGGACTTTAGAAGAAAATAATGTCTGTTGGGAACTCATGAAGTTAAGAATCAGGTGTGGGAGGTATAAACTAATTTTCATCTACCAAGAGAAAAATTAAGAAATTCTGCAGGTGACTGCATTTCCTGTGGAAAGGGGCTGAGGTTGGAAAAGGTTCATGCAGGGCCTAGACAGAAGCAGGCTACCTGGGTGAGGGCTAAGTGGTGTCTGTGACCATGATGAGCACGGCTCAGGAAGCTGGAAGTCCAAAATGTCCTCGTTAATAAGCTATGTGGTTGACCCTCCTTATGGTGAGTGAGATGGAGGGGGTATGAACACAGACGGGATGGAGTTTATCAGAGCATAGGAAGATATAAGCAGGACATGTGGTGTTTGTATGTCCATTGTTTTCTAAGTGCCAGTGTTTGTATTATAGGCTAAGACTGAACACCAAACACCCCTTGGAGAAATCAAACGAGATTATCTAAAGGTACAGAGGAAAGTCAGTTCAGTGAGGATACACGGCAGACAGACCAGGGCAGAAGGAGGTGCAGACAGCCACCCCAAAATCCTTACCCACAGGGGCACCTAGATATGGTGAGGGAGGGAGGAGAGAGAAGTCATGTCTCAGCCACCTCCCTCCAAGTTCAGCCTTTTTACCTATGACCCTGGTAATGCCACCTCTGAGGCGTGGGGCCCTCGACTGACTCTGCTGCTGAGTAGACAGTAGGACCCCAGGGTTTGTGCTCAGGCACAGACAAGGTCTCATGTATCACCCTCCACCTCCCCGTGCTAGCAAAGCTGTTCCAAGCACATTATCCAGACTCCTCTGTGGGGCAGGACAACAGGCTCTTCAGATTACAGGGTTTATGTCACAGTGTTTATACATGGACCACACGGCCAAGTGCAAATTCCCCTTAGTAACATGTAAGCATGGCAGTTCTGCAACTTCAAAAAATTTCCACTTGAGTAGCTTTAAATTGATAGCCATTTTTCTTGGAGATAATCAGAAAAAGGAAGCGGAGTTTGGGAATTAAAAAGGGACAGAGTGGACAGCAGAGAAGGAGTAGAGGTTTTCTGCAGTGCAGCTACGGGAGACATGAAGAAAGCCAATGCATTTGTCTGTGTTTTGGCCGTGTTTACAGGGCAGGAGCCAGAACGTATATAAAAGTTGCCCATCCTGTGTGCTCTGGTGAGGAGCTGCCATAGGCAGACCTAAAGTGATAGAACCCTTAACTTAGGGGCTCGAGAGCTAACCTGCTCAGGTCCGCTAGGGAAGTTAAAATAGATCTTCCAGAGCTTTCCCACATGAGGATTACCCATTATCCCATGTCTCCAAGGCCAGAGTGGAGTTCAGAGACACAGATCATGACATCAGAAAGGAACCAAACATTTGGGCAGAGGAATAAACAGAAAATATGTACATCATAGCAGGAAAGTAAAATATATTTATAAACATCATTTTGATAACTGCAAATGAGGGAGAATCTGGTATGCAGGGGATAGAAGATGGAAGGAATTGAACAGTGCTCAATTGTGCAAATTCAAGATGCATAACATATTTCTGGTGTTAGCTTTATTTTAGTTGTTATTTTTTCCCTTACTTTGGTGAGGTAAATATTGTACACGTTTTCGTGTGTTCACTACAAGTTTGGTTCTTCCTCGCCACTTCTGTACTAAAATTCTGTTTCTCAACTGCAAATTCTCCTACTATGGATGTCTTCTGAACACATAACCCTCAAAGATGGGGAGTGGCTACTATAACCTACATAACTGTTCTTGCACTGGGCTAGGGTGGCCATCTTCTCACTAGCTCCTCTCTATCCAAGTTGCAACTGGCTCCTAAACGGATGACTTTGCCTTAATGAGGTTGTTCAGTAAATGCCTGTGAGGACATATTGCCATAGGAGACCCTGGGCTAAAAGAGCTCAGCTCTGGCTGAGTAGATAATGCTGTGGGCTAAGCACTAGCCAAACCCACACATTTGTAATGGATTCCAAGGTCCCATTTAAACTTTAAAAGAAAGGCCCTGAAATAATGGCAGTTCTGTGAAATGAAGACAGAATTATTATATGAATAAATTATTTACTTGATATATATTTCAGGAAGAAAATCTTATTTTCAAATCAAAATACTCTCTACTAAGTCAAATATACTTTTGATATAATTCCAGATAATATTCAAATTACCCTAAGTTTTGGACAAGTTTTTCTCTTCCTAGCAACTATAAAAGCAAAAGACAGGGCTTCCCTGGTAGTGCAGTGGTTGAGAATCTGCCTGCCAATGCAGGGGACATGGGTTCGAGCCCTGGTCTGGGAAGATCCCACATGCTGCGGAGCAACTCGGCCCATGAGCCAAAACTACTGAGCCTGCGCGTCTGGGGCCTGTGCTCTGCAACAAGAGAGGCCGCGATAGTGAGAGGCCCACGCACCGCGATGAAGAGTGACCCCTGCTTGCCACAAATAGAGAAAGCCCTCGCACAGAAACGAAGACCCAACACAGCCAAAAATAAATATTTAAAAAAAAAAGCAAAAAACAAAAATCCAGATGCTTCTATTTCTATTCCAGGGAATTAATTTGACCAACTAGCCAAAATTTTGTCCTGTATGGAAACATCATGCTATACAAAGGACTGAAATTCTTATTAATTAATAGATTTCAGGCCTCTAGCTTTCTTACCTTGCACTACCTCATTCTGTAATTAAAGCAGAAAGTAAGTAATTTGTATACTCTTTATTCACAAACTCGGATCTACAAATTTTAAGTGCTTAGAGGACAAGCAGAATACTATTTTTCTGCTCTGACCTTTAGAGCTTTTGTGTGTGTCATAAAGCACATTGGTCTGTCCATATGTTTTGAGGAATTACTGGTCAATTAAAAACTTGAACCCAAACTTCAACTCAGTTAAATGTTAGTTAATAAAGAGCTACCATTTAAAATCAATGTGTTCTTTAGGGGGCGCCAACATCTCAGTTATCCTGAGACAGAGGCTCTGACTTGACAAAGAACAAAATAGGCAAGACAGAAGTGGTACACACAGCAAGCCAAGTGTGACTAAGGACAAGCAATTTAAAACAAGATCACTTATGACAAGTAGGCTTTATCTAACTGGAGTAAATCAGGAAAGTGAAGAAGGGAAGGTTGGTGATGAACTAGGGATGCCAGCCCAGAGGTCTCCTGACATTAAGGAGAACAGTAGAGACCTCCTTCCCACAATGCGGGCCAACCTGTAACACCAGGTAAGGGAGATGTTACATTGACTGACTGACTGACTGAGAGAGGGAGGATTTCTCACCACTGAGGAGAGACCAAGTGAGTTCCCAGGCTCAGAAGGGACAGTGGGCAGTGTAAGATGCCTGATCCTTGGGGGTCATTATTCTTCTTGAAATGTGACTGAGGTCAAAAGACATCTCCAACGATGGCAAACCTATTGTCTATTCAAAATGAAAAGTAGCCAGGAAATAAGTCCTTAGGTGGTAAAGAAAAAGCCACCCTCCCATTCTGAGTTTAAAGAACTCACACACCTGTGGTCAGGTTCAAGATTGATGAGTACTAGAAACAGGGGGGAGACAATCAATGGAATATTTGGTACCAAAATTTTATAAACACGTGCCTTGTGTAGACCTGTTCTGTGCCTGTGACTTACACTCCATCAGTTCTACCACGTTTTCCCTGTCCTTTGCCCTCTAATATCCTTACCCAGGTTTGATATTGAGTTCTCTGCAAGAGAAAAAGAATCTTTGTAACAGAGAGATCTGACTGTAACCACCTGAAGCTGGCCAAATTTAGTATCACTGATATGGGACCACCTTCCCTGGTTTCTTGATGTGATGCAATGTGAAGTGCCTAGGACTAACAGGAACGTATTATTACACAACAATTAACCTGAATCGAATAGAGCCTATAGACCTAGTGTTCAGTTTATAAGCAATACCGGGAATAGAAGAATATGTTCAATGACACCATAATGAGACACTGAGAGAGATTTGGAATGTGGGACATCCTGTAAGACAACTGATGTGGTCTCTTCAGAAGGTCAAGGTCATGGGGAAAAAGGGGGGACGACTGCTCTTCTAACTTTCTTGTTCATTTGAACTTTTCTTACTAGAAAGTTGGAAAAATATTTTCTTGTCGATCATTAGAGTCTCTCCCTTCCATGCATCCTCAACTCCCTTGACCCTCTGCTTACTTTGTCCTAATTGCCTGGTAAAACCTCAACCCTGGCTAAATCCAACTCTCAGTTTAGCTTACTCCGTGCTTGCACCTGGCAGCTGAATGGGGCCGGGGAAAAAAACATACATGCACATGGACACACACACACACACACACACACACACACACACACACACTGGCGGGCCTCAGTTAAATTCAAGTGGGCCCTTAGTGTAACTGGCAATTCTACTACATTTCCCAAGTCCAGTCACTCCCTCGCTTTCCTGGATGACTGTTATATCCTGTCTCCTCTGTCCCCCAGTGTTGTACTTCTCACCTTTATTTCAACTACAGACTTCATTTCCTATTTTATTGAGAAAACAGAAGCAACTGGAACCTCTGCAAGTCCAACCACCAGGATCAGTGCCCATATATTCAACCTTCCCTCCTGTTACTGTGGATGAACTTCCAGGTCCCTTTTCAAGGCCACATCCACTTGTTACCTGGACCCCCTTGTCATCTCACCTGGCACACTCCTCCTGTCTGCTGCATCAACACTTTCCTCTGTAACTCATCATTCCCATCAAAACACATATGTCGTAATATCTTATATCTTAACAAATAAAAACTCCTTGAACCAAACATCCCTTTCAGCTCTGTTCCATTTCTCTGCCTCCTTTATGGCAAACTCCTGGAAAGAGTGTCTATACCTGCTGCCTCCAATTCTTCTCTCCCCATTCTCTACAGTGGTCAGACTTTTGCCGCCAGCACTCCACTGAAACTGCCCTTGTCAAAGTCACCCATGACCTACCTCCCTGGTGCTAAATGCAACGCTCACATCTCTGTCCAGTCATGTGGTACTATCTGGAGAGCTGAGAATTCCATCCTCTCTGACATGCATTCTCGCTTGGCTTTCAGACCACCACGCTCTCCTGGTTTTCCCTTCTCTGTGTGGCTGTCCTTCTCAGCCTCCTTTGCTAGTTTCTGACCTTCCTTCTTAACTTCCCGTTCAGCGGTACTAGGCAAGTCAAGTCAAAATATCTGAAATGGAATCCTGATTTCTCCCCATCGCAAAGTTGCTCCACCCACCTCATCTTCTGTATAGCCCATGTCTACCTGCTAATAGTGTGGACAGCCATCCTGGTCTTTCTGAGTTTTAGCTTAAAAATCCCACAACATGGGAAATCCTCTGGTCCCAAGTAAGCCAAGACAGTCATTCACCCTACTGCTATACTATGTTTTTCCCTTTTATTGTCCGTGTATTGACACTGTAACTATATATTCCTCTACAAGGGTAGGGATTTGGGGCTGATTTGTTCATGATACCTGTTGTACATAATAAGTTCTTAATAAATATTTATTTAATGAATGAATGGAGAGCCAATAATGACTATGATAGATTAGGATCATCCAGTGCTTAGTATAAATTCTCAATAGTGGATGCTTACAAAATAAATGAATGAATTCCCTGTAAATTTATACATGATTAAAACAGGTATACAAATACTATAACAATAATTAGTATTTAAATGGCTAACTGATGCGCAAATTTGACCCCAATTAGCATGTTAAGTTCTATCTCCCCTTTATGGATGCTACCCACATTCTCCTTTTTGATACCATTACAAACACTAATACATACACACAACATAAAGTGTCATGCGTAACGTCTGTAGACCCTCAGTAATTTAGAGCATCCCTGCCTGGGAATCGTGCATACTTTACGCACTTTAAGATGATCAGATGGAGCTCCCCCCAGAGCCCCCAGTTGCTCAGGCAGAATCCTGGCAACACTCGTGCCTGACTTCCCCCCCACCCGAAGTTCTGCAGCCCCCCCGACTTCAGAACTCAGCTGACTTGAAAGTTGGGGCATAATCTCAGCACAGTTGTAATGACTACAGATGTCAAACTTTTCGAAAGAGAAAAAATCTGGCAAACTATTCAAAGAAAAAGAAAAAGCTTTCTGAGGTCCAATGGGGTCTTTTCAAGAGGTACGGGTAGTTCTGGAAGGACCTGAAGAGCAGACAAGGGAAGGAGATGGGGACAAACATGTCCTATTCCTGCGGGGAGCTCAGCCCTTAACAACAAAATTGAGCGGCTCAGAGGCAATTATAGAGAACACAGAGACTCCAAGCAGAGAAAAGCCTATGAGGACAGAACAGGGAAAGAACTGGGAGAGCTGGGGGAAGGGCAGAGTGGGATGTTGTCCAGGTCCTCAGCGTGAATCAGCACCTGACCCTGTCAGGGTGGCTAAGGTCACTTTCCTAACTAAGATAGCAGAGTGATCAGATGCCACCTGTGCTGTAACGAGGATCCTATTTCAGGAATTGCCTTTGGGGTTCCTGGGAATTTGTCTGGTGATCTAAGTATCTAGTGTCTAAGAGCAATTTCTGTCCTGGTCCTCTGGTCCTTTCTCACGTGCTTCATTCTTCCCTCCAGGTCTAGTCTTGCACCCCCACCACCTGAGCTACACTTAAGGGTAAGAAAATTAGACAGAACCCCTCCAACCTGCTTAGGTGTTTCCCCAACCCCAGGGAAAGGCCCCCTGCCCCAGAAGCTTCTTACCTTCTCTCCTCCCTCAAGCTCTGCAGCACATTGGAATCACCTGGGGCTCTAAACACTACCGATGCCTGGGTCCACCCCATCAAGAGACTGTAACAGTTGGGTTGTGGCCTGGGCAGTGGGGTTTTGAACAGCTCCCTGGGTGACTTTCATGTGCAGCCCGGGTGAGAAGCACTGCTCTAGATCCTGAGCTGCAGGCGTCATCCTTTTGGATGAATATCCTGCAGGTCCCTTTGCCTGTATCTGAGGGAAAGGGGTGACAGGGAAGGCAGACGCTGACTTGAGGAGGGCTGGAAGGCAACTTGCTGTGCTGGGGGATCCAAGAGCAGAAGGCAGTGTCCCAGTCCTCCAAGCCCAATCGCCATCTGTTCCAGGACATTTTTGAGGCTCTAGTCAGTTGTACAAGTGAGTATAAAGTGTTGATTTTGAAAATGAGAGCATATCAAATTCACTTAAATTTGGCTAGGCAGAGCTCCGTAGACCAAGAGAAGTAAAATCCAAGAGTAACTCTGGCCTCGCCATTAGAGCAGTGGATCTGAAACTGGAGTGTGCCTCAGAATCACCTGGAGGGCTCGTGGAAACAGATCGCTGGGCCCCGCCCCCAGATTTTCTTATTTAGTGGGTCAGGGTGGGACCCAAGGATGGGCATTTCTCACAAGTTCCCAGATATGTGGATGCTGCTGGTTGGGGGGCCACCGTCTGAGAACCACTGCACTGGGGTGTTTCACTGTGAACCCAGTGAAATGACATTTCCACCAGAAGCTATTTATGGTTAGATGTGTAACACGGTCTGCCTTAGCTACTCGTCAGACTTTTAGAACAGCAAACTGAGTGAAATGAAAAAAAAAAACAAACAGGCAGAAACCAAGATATTAGTTTGGTTGAAAATAACATTCTTGGATAGGTAGTTATATTTGGAAGGATAACGTTTTTTCTCCCCTGCTCCCTTCTTTCAAGTATTTGGTTCAGAGAATTGGGCTTTTGAGTTCACCATGGTATTTTCAGAAATGATGTATATCATCATGGCCTTAAAAAAAATCAAGGCGGTTTCCAGAAATGCTTCACTTACTTCTGTGCAATAGTCTGTGTATCTGAAGAAACAATTCTAATAAATCAGTAAAACACCCTGTCAGTCTTAGTTTGTGGGTAAATCTCTGTCAGGGATTATAAATATAAAAACTCATTAATGAGACATTTTGGCAGATAGCTTTGCTAAAAATCTAGCAAAGATAGCTGAACATCTATGATATGTGCTCTCTTTTAAACTCTTCATTTTCCATGATCAATCAGTAAGAAAACTAATATTTCACAAAGCTAGTTCTTCAGTCAATGCATATTTTGTTAACCCTGGAGTAAATTCAGTCTGCTAAAGTTATCTGGAAAATATTAAGTGTATGGGCAGCAGGAGAATACCATTTCTTTTAATAGGCAATATTGTTCCTAATTTATATAAAATCACTCAGCAAGGACACTGGCACACAGTCACAAATAGGAGAGCAGAGTATGAATGGCTTCTTCATCTGCTGTCTGTCCTCCCAGAGTTTCTCAGTAGCCTGGCATTAGAAACACATCAGCGAATTGATACAGTCAGAATTTTTTTCCTCTGGTGTTTTTTGTTGTTGTTGTTATTATTGCTTGTTTGTTTGTTTTGATGCTTACTTGTACAGCTAAGACCAAAATCTTAGGAAATAGGAAAGCATAAAAGGTAATACCAAAAAAAAAAAAAAGGTAATACCTCTCCCTCAAGTGTGTTTTGTCAAAACCAAATCACCTGTATTCTAAGTTTCCACATTCACTGCTCAGAGAGATTTTGAATAATTTTCAGTCTTCCCAGAGTTCTTTATATGTACCTCTGGCTTCAAGCAAGACCCAATTATTCTACTTGTCTCAAATGTTAGATTTTTACCTGGGAATCACTCATCTTTATTTAAGTAATGAAAACATAACTTTGGAAACAAAGATGGCAAAATATCAAAATAAGTTAGTTTTTTAATAGGAAATATCCCAGCCTTGATTTTTAAAATATGTCACTGATTATTAACAGACTTACTTGCTAATAATGAGGGTTTCCTCTCCACATATCCAGACTCTCATGAATTCTCCATACGTCTTATTGTAGTAATTGCAGGCACTGCCGATCCCCATCCAGAGGAACCTGCAGTGGGAAATGAGGGGCCCAATTCCCAGAAAATAGCCAGGACCTAGGAAAGTCATCAGATTACAATCAATATTTCCGTAACACCAAAAAGACAAAGTACTTTAAATTACTGTTGTTCTTATTCCTTTATATCTACATGTCCTCTTATATCTTCTGATGTATATAGGTGAATCACATACACAAAATGATTAAAACAACAACACAAGTTAACATGAGGCTCTTCCCAGCTCTATGAGTAAAAAGGTGTCCAGTTGACACCACACCAGTTCCATTTGGTCTCAATCACTTCTGTCTGAACAAACTGGAATAGGTGTCTAGTCTATTCTTGCTGTGTTAAACGGTGTCTATGGGTTTCAAATACAAGTCAATCAGTCCCTCTGGTAACAGGCATGAAAACCAGGACAAGTGACAAGTTGACAGATCTGTCTGGCTGCTAGTTTTGTCTGAAAACTGGGTTTGAAAGCACCAGTCAATGGAGTGGGTGGAGTTGAATTAATTTGTGGTTTTGTTGTCATCTTTTTAACTGTGAGAAACATGGCCTGCAAAGACAATGTCCAAACAAAAAGCATGCATTCCTTTTTTATTTCCTTCAAAAAGGATTTGGTTTAAGAAGAGAATATTAAGCTAAATCTCATTAGACAAAATAAAGCTAAGCATTGAGCAATGAGGCAGTGTGTCTGATCTGTGTCTAGACCAGAGTCTGAGTCCAGTGATGTGGTTTTAGTGAAGAGCCGTGGCCCTTACACCCTTGCTGACGCAGACGATGACAGAATTGTGAAGACTGTGAATCTGGTGAGCAGCCAGGGGAGTTGCTGTTGCTTGTATCAGAGAACAAACTTGGCAGCTTGATTTTAGTGGTGGTGGTGGTGAAAAGTTCATCAAAAGCTTGTTGGAATGGTTTTAGGACTTTCACTGTAAAGTTATACCATTTCTGTATCTTACTCCTTTAATTCCATTTTGTCAGTGAAATAGTCCTGGAGCCAAAATTCACACAACTGTCTGAGACAGTACAGTGCTATAATAATTTAGATAATCTAAGTTTTTGTTTTGTTTTGTTTTGTTTTCTTTGGCTGTGCAGCATGGCTTGCAGGATCCCAGTTCCCTGATTGAACGTGGGCCATGGCAGTGAAAGCTAGGGATCCTAACCATTAGGCTACCAGTGAACTCCTTAGATAATCTAACTTTTTGCATGACTCATGTAAAGTGGAAGTTCAGTCCCAAATTTGGCAAACAGGGTTTACTCCTTAACTTTGCATTAGCAGGATTAATGTAGCAAGTACTACCAGGTTCTTTTGTCTTTAAAGTTCTTTGTTAATGTCTATAGAACCAATATAAGAATTTGAGTTCTTTGGATCAAGGGTTCTTAATCTTAAGATTGTTCTCATAACACTACATTATACAGTTATATAGTCAGATGACTGACTTTATATTAAACTAATTTCATTGAGTTCTCAAAAAGAATTAAGCTGATTTGATTGTATACATATTTCCTTAAAATGTAATCAGACATACTGACCTTTTATCAATACAAATATGCATAATAACAAAATACTTTGTATTTACAGCTTGAAACATTGTAGATCCTCAATAAATGTTTCCTGAATGAATTTTTACAATTTATTAGACATGTGTAAAGAATGAAGTTTTAAATGTCATCCTTATTTAGAATATTTTAGGTGTATTTACATTTTGATAAAAATGAGAAAATATATCTCATACATTTAATCCATGTGAAGTCAAACACCAGTCTATTTGGGAATAGACTTTTTCAACAAACATTTACTTCATATACTACGGCCATGAGGAACAAAGACATACAAATGAAAGGCTGCACTTTCCATGTTTTATCTAAATGTTTGTTGCTCTGTGGAAAGTCTTAGTATTTGGAAACCGCCAATCAAATTTAAAACATGACAGTGAAGAGCTGTATCTGTTGAAAAAGGGAGATTGTGATGAACTCTGCTAAGGCTGAGAACCGGAGTTTTTTAACCATAAGAGAATCAGAGTTTGAGTCTTTAGCAGTCAATCGTATTTCAACTTAATTCATCCAACAAACCCTGAAACCCTACTAGGTATAGACACTAGCTCCAAGTTAGGGACCCGTGATGGTATGGTAAGTATAACTAGGTCCCCATCAGATCCTGGGCAGGGAAAAGAAATGTGAAAAAAAGCACAAAATCAAATAATTATCACACAATATGATCCTTTCACTTAATGTGTATATCTTATACCTTCCGGTTGGAGAGAAGAATGCTCTAGGCGGGGAGAAATTTTGGTAGAATATTAGGGAAATACTCTGGTTGTGTCTACATTACACTGCTCTCTGCTTCTCAGATTTGGGAATGCTCATCTAGGCATGTGTGAGTGCAGGAGTCTCTTGCACACCCTCAGGGGAGCAGTAAATACGTCACTGCATTTTTGTGCAGAGATGGCCTCCATGAAGCCAGCAGCTGGGGCCTCGCACCCTCTGTCCTAATCACGAAGCTGTTACGTTCCATGCTGGGTGTACACCCTAGAGAATCCTGTGCACACAAATGTTCATAGCAGCACTGTTCACAATAGCCCCAAGCTGGAGACACCCTAAATGTCCATCAACAGTAGAATGGGAGATTAAACCATGGGGTGTTCATATAACTGCATACCATATGAACTGCAGCTGCATGCCACAACCTGGATGAAACCCACAGGCAAAAAAGTGAGCAAAAAAGCAAGATAGAAGAATAATGTAGTATTCTATTGCTAAAGTATGTAAAACCAGGCAAAACTAAAGTACATTGTTTGGAATATGAAATTAGGTGAGAAATCTATAAAAAAGCAGGGGAGCGATCGGTAAGAAATAGAAGGTTGTTTACTTCTGGGGATGAGAGTGGGTATGTTTGAAAAGGCACAAGAGGAGTTTCTAGGATGCTGCTAACATGCTACTTCTTGTCCTGGTCTGTGATGACGTGTTTATTTGTGCATTTTCTGTAAAACAGATTTTTAATGGGCAAAAGGAGACTATTGCCATGTCCTTTTTTTCCAGTGCTCCCATAAAGAATGTGGTGCCCAGGGCAGAGAGGGCCTCTGGGGGAGAGGACCCACATGCAAGGTTGGGCATCGCCCTGTATCCTTGGGGAAGGGAGAGCTGCCACGTGCCAGGTGACTATAATCCTGGCAGAGATCAGTGAACTGGGGCAGTTTCCCCAAATTGAAGCTTACAAAACCCCCAAATAGGAATGATTCTTTCCTCTCCGAGCCCTCACGGCCCTCGCTGGCACTAAGTCCTCTGCCTATGTATGTCACCTTTGCACACTCCTCGAGCCCCCTGTCCCCATCACCTGATAATGCAGGGCCTCTCAGTAAGTGTGGGTTTAAGAAGCTTAGATCTGAGTCCCAGTTTCATCACTTACTAGTTATGGACACCTAGCCTCTTTAAGTCTCAGTTTCTTCATCTGTAAAATAGGCATCAACACACTCAACTCACCAGAGTGCCCAGAGGTTCACAAGAGAAAGTGGGTGTGAAACTGCTTTGAAAACTGTAACTTACTAGAGGGCTTTGGCTCATTGTACCCTCTCAACTCTTTGGCTTCACTGACCCTGAGATTCCCCATATGTATAAAGCTAAGAACCCAGAGAGCCAGTGCTTGGAGGGATCTGGCAAAAGGAGTTCAGAAGTATTGGTCAGCAAGACCCATCCAACAAGGCCAGTGTCCTCACCTTCCCTTCCCCAACTAGGAGTCGCGGGATCTCAGCCTGGGCCAGAGGTTTCTAGAACTAGAAGGTTCTGACCAGACCTCACATTTTCCCAAGGAAAGCATGGAACTAGAAGCTCGCTGGTAGCAAAATGATCATCTACCTGGGATTTAGGTCTTCCTGGTGGTTCCCCTATTGCCACTCTCCTTCCAGTTGAGATGCTGGCAAGCCATCTCCCTTCTGTGGCTTTAACCCCTCCCCTGTGAACTGAGGAGTTTGAACTCCATAGTTACTCATACTTGTCACAACGGTTTGCCTGGACAAGGCAGAGCCCTTCTCTGAGGCTCAGTTTCCCCTTCTGTCAAATGAACGGGTTGGGCTCCATTCCGTGGCTCTCAACCCTGACTGCTCAGGAAAGCCACCTGGGAAGATGTTAAAAAATCAAAAACCCACATGGCGACCCTCCTCAGGCAGGGCTGAGAACCACAGGACTATGTGATAGTGTCATAGACTGTCAGTGTATGACAGCATGATGTCCCCAGCCCAGAGGTGGTGGACAGAGTGAGCTACCAGCTAGGCTCCTGGTCCAGGGCTTCAAGGATGCCAGTTCTTGTGTTTGCCCCTCCCCAAAGGTCCAAGGGAGTTCTACCATCACCTGCAACATAAACATCTGGGGGGACTTGTTAAAAAATACCTCCTCCCTCACCTCCACCATTCACGGACCCTGACTTGGGTGCCCACTGGGGGAGGAGAAATCCAGTGAGGAAGGAGCAGTGGTGGGGAAGGGGTTCAAGTTAAAAGACTGTGGAACAGTCTTCCTTCAGACCCCCATCAGGAGTAGAGAACAAAACAAACTAAACATTCCATTCCATTGGGCCTTAAAGTAAACTAAAATACCAGGCTGAATTGGGCAGAGAGACAGTCAGTTCTCTGGAAAACGATGGAGAATCCAGACCCAGGGCACTTTGCAGCAGCGCCACACTCCCACTCGACATCACTCTGTGAAGAGGCCCACGACGCTTGAAAGTGTGTAAGGACTCTGCTCTTGAAATAAAGCCTTATCGGATATCTTATGGAACTGGGGACAGATGCCTGCTATGAGGAGTTTTCCCTGAAAACTAAAAAACCATCTGATATTTCTGAGTTAATCTGGTAGTGTGGAGTGATGAGGTTTCTACTGGAATTATCTGGATAATTATATTATACTCTACTTTTGATTGATCCACAGAGCTTGTGGAAGTTTTTTTTAGGTTTTGAAGGGAACTAGAGTGATCCCCATTTTTCTTCCGCTGTCCAGGTCCCATCCAGCCCTTGTGGTGGCACCAACATCACCACCATGCCCCAAAATAAAAGAAAATAAAGAATGGGATAAAGAGAAGGAATAGGTTCAAGAAAGGGAGAGGGCAGAGGACATGGATGAGGCAAAGTGGGAGGGAGACAGAAAGGAGTACAGAAGGCATTCCAGAGACATTTTCACCTTTAGAGCAAAACTGGAATGAATTTGAATCAAAAGAAAACAAAAACAATCCTGGAATTTTACCTTGCTCCACTCCATCTTAAACTTACTTTAAAGCATACAAGTGCCAAGTCTATTCTACCAAAGCAAAGTGGATAGTGGAAAGGATTATGTAAGATATTGTTTTAATGTTTTCATTAAACATGTGCAGATAATTGGCTAAAATTTTTTCACCTGAGTCCTCATTTGCTTATGTGCCGTGGCCTTCAGCCATCTTCCCAGGTTTACTCTTCGTCGTTTTGCAAAATTTCCTTTACCCTCATAGATCAGAAGCCCAAGAAAACAATCTTCTTAGGTATAGAAATAAATGACTGACTTACCTGGTATTGAGGATGTGTCCTCATAATTCCAAACCAAGAGAAAAAAGCCAGTGAGCAGCAGGATTGCAATGCTGGCAATAGGCATAACTTCAGACACCATGCTGGTGATGTTATAATGCCTTGGGTTCAGCACTTCCAAAACCATCTTGCGTTGCTTGAACTCAGGGGAAGCAACTTAAAGTCCTGTGGAAATCAGAGGGTCAGAAAAATTAGAGAATCCCCCAAAATGTACATTTACGACTCCTCTTGCTTCAGAGGATGCTGTACTGTAGAGATGGGTGTTCTGTTTTATAACGTGATTGGACACTTAGACAAGACAAATTTGTAGTTACAAGTCAAAACAAGCAAGCCCAAGCGAGATCTTTTGGCTTGAAGTGCAGCATTTCTGACCTTGGTAGAGTCTCAGGTTCGTTTAGACGCTTGGTCTGATAGAACCTTATCATCTTGCCCTTGAGTGGGTAGAGTGACTGAATTCCCAATTGAGAGCCAGATTTCTTACCAAAACACATGAAAATGAAGCTCATTCCAGAGATGGAGTCATTCCATGACTTCATCAGCAGATTTTGTTTAGGCAATCTTTTTCCCTTCAAGCCAAATAAATTTTTTAAAAAAGCATTCCCCAATATTCTTCCTTGCTCAAAATTACTTCCCCAAAGGGTAAGCTTCTTCAGTAAGAAGGTGTTTCATGGGCATCACTGAGGCATTCTCACGTTATCTATTGAATTCAACATGATTCACTCAGGACTATCTTTTCCTATTGGCTTTGACAAAGCTTAAAATCTCTTGCACCATGGACTTGATGAAGCAGTACACATGGGCCTATGATAGAGGTAGTAGGAAAGAAGAATAGAAGAGGAAGAATAAAAGGAGAGGAGGAAAAAAGAAGTGGGGAAGCAGGAAGAAAAGAGAGGACATAGTTGATGCCACCAGCAGTAGGCTCAGGTGCCCCTCAGCAACCGAGCTCCCCACAGCAGCTGGTCTCCTGCGCAGGACAATTTTCAGTTTGATTTGCTGATTCTGATGTGGTTTTCTCTTCTTTTTTTTTTTTTTTCCTCTTGGAAAGCATATTTTTTTCTGCTTTATTTAGATGTAATTGACATACAACAGTACATAAGTTTAAGGTATACACCATAATGATTTGACTTACATACATCCTGAAATGATTATCAAAATAGATTTAGTGAGCATCCATAATCTCATATAGATATAACATTAAAGAAATAGAAAAAAAATATTTTTTTCTTGTGATGAGAACACTTAGGATTTACTCTCAACAATTATCATATATAAGATGCAGCAGTGTTAATTATCTTTTTTTTAAACATCTTTATTGGCGTATAATTGCTTTACAATGGTGTGTTAATTTCTGCTTTATAACAAAGTGAATCAGCTATACATATACATATATCCCCATATCTCCTCCCTGTTGCGTCTCCCTCCCAGTTATCTTTATCATATTGTACTTTATCATCCCTAGTACTTATTTATCTTATAACTGGAAGTTTGTACCTTTTCACCACCTTCATTTAATTCCCCATCCCTCCACCCCCTGCCTCTGGTAGCCACAAGTTTGATTTCCTTTTCTATGAGTTTGTTTTTGAGGTATAATTGACCTACAACACTATGTTGGTTCCTGGTACACAACATAGTGATTTGATATTTTTATACATTTCAAAATAATCACCATGGTAAATCTAGTTGTTATTTGTCACCATAGAAAGATGTTACATAATTATTGACTATATTCCCACACTGTACATTTCATACCCATAATTCACTTACTTTGTGACTAAAAGTTTGTACCTCTTAATCTCCTTCACCTATTTTTTTCCTCCCCCAGACCCCTCCCCTCTGTCAATCACCTGTTTTTTCTCTGTACCTATGACTTTCTTTCCGTTTAGTTATATTTGTTTTGGTTTTTAAATTCCGCATATAAGTGAAATCATATAGTATTTGTGTTTCTCTGTCAAACTTATTTCACTTAGCATAATACCCTCTAGGTCCGTCTATGTTGTCACCAATGGTAATAGTTCATTCTTCTTTATGGCTGAGTAATATTCCATTTTATACACACACAGACACACACACACACACACACACACACACACACACACACACACACACCCCACATCTTCTTTATCCATTCATCTGTTGATGAGCCCTTAGGTTGCTTCCATATCTTGGCTATTGTAAGTAATTCAGCAATAAACATACGGGTGCATATATCTTTTTGAATTAGTGTTTTCATTTTCTTCCATAAATAAAGAAGTGGAATTGCTGGGTCACAGGTATTTCTATTTTTAATTTTTTGAGGAACCCTCATACTTTTGTCCATAGTGGCTGCAACAATTTACATTCCCACCAACAGTGCACAAGGGTTCCTTTTTCTCCACATCCCCACCAATACTTATTTGTTCTCTTTTTGATGATAGCCATTCTGACTGGTGTGAGGTGATATCTCATTGTGATTTTGATTTGCATTTCCTGGATGATTAGAGATGTTGAGCATCTTTTCATGTGCCTGTTGGCCATCTGTATGTTTTCTTTGGAAAAATGTCTATTCAGGTCCTCTGTCCATTTTTAAATTGGGTTGTTTGTGTTTTTGATGTTGAATTTTATGTGTTCTTTGTATATTTTGAAGATTAACCTTTGTTGGATATGTCATTTGAAAATATCTTCTCCCATTCAGTAGGTGGTCATTTTGCTGATAGTTTCCTTAGCTGTACTAAAGAGTTTTTGCCATAGTCCCATTTTTATGTTTGCTCTTGTTTTCCTTGCCTGAGGAGACATATCCCCCAACATACTGCTAAAACTGATGTCAAAGAGTTTATTGTCTGTGTTTTCTTCTAAAAGTTTTGTGGTTTCAGGTCTTACTTTGAAGTCTTTAATCCATTTTAATTTATTTTTGTATATGGTGTGAGAAAGTAGTCCAGTTTGATTCTTTTGCATGTAGCTGTCTGGTTTTCTCAATACAATTTATTGAAGGGGCTGTCTTTTTCCCCATTGTATATTCTTTGCTCTTTGTTATAGCTTAATTGCCCATATGAGTGTGAGTCATTTCTGCACTCTCCATTCTGTTCCATTGATCTATGTGTCTGTTTTTTGTGCCAGTACCATATGAGTTTGATGACTATAGCTTTGTAGTATAGTTTCAAATCAGGGAGTGGGATACCTCCTGTTTTGTTCTTCTTTCTTAAGATAGTCTTGGCTATTCTGGGTCTTTTTTGTTTCCATACAAATTTTAGAATTACTTGTTCTTGTTCTTTGAAGAATGTTATGGGTGGTTTTTTTTGTTTTTTAATTTATTTTTTATTATTTTATTTTTAACAATTTATTGGAGTATAATTGCTTTACAATGGTGTGTTAGTTTCTGCTTTATAACAAAGTGAATCAGTTATACATATACATATATCCCCATATCTCTTCCCTCTTGCGTCTCCCTCCCTCCCACCCTCCCTATCCCACCCTTCTAGCTGGTATTGAATCTGTAGATTGCCTTGGGTAGTATGATCATTTTAACATTATTAGTTCTTCCAGTCCATGAGCACAATATAACTTTCCATCTGTTTGTGTCATCTTCAATTCCTTTCATCGGTGTCTTATACTTTTCCAAGTATAGGTCTTTTACCTCCTTAGTTAGATTTATTCCCAGGTATTTTATTCTTTTTGATGTGATTGTGAATGGGATTGCCTTTTAAATTTTTTCTTTCTGTTAGTTTCTTTTTAGTGTATAGATGTGCAACAGATTTCTGCAGATTTCTTGCAGAAGTCTTCTGCAACTTCACTGAATTCATTGATGAGCCCTAGTTTGGGTTTTTTTTCTGGTTTTTTTTTTTGGGTTTTTTGGTGGTGTCTTTAGGATTTTCTGTGTGTAGTGTCAAGTCATCAGCAAACGGTGACAGTCTTACTTCTCCCATTCTAATGTGGATTCCTTTTATATCTTTTTCTTCTCTGATTGCTGTGGCTAGGACTTCCAAAACTATATTGAATAAAAGTGGTAAGAGTGGGCATCCTTGTCTTGTTCCTGATCTTAGAGAAGAATATTTCAGCTTTTCAACATTGAGTATGTTGTTAGCTGTGGGCTTGTCATATATGGCCTATTATGTTGAGTGATGGTTCCTCTATTCTCACTTTGTTGAGAGTTTTTATTATAAATGGATGTCAAATTTTGTCAGAAGATTTTCTGCTTGTATGGAGATGATCTTATGATTTTTTTTTTAGAAACTTCCAGTGTTGGAAGAGATTTTTTTTTTTGTTTTTTGTTTTTTTTTGTTTTTTTTTTTAATTTTTATTTATTATTTATGGCTGTGTTGGGTCTTTGTTTCTGTGCAAGGTCTTTCTCTAGTTGTGGCAAGTGGGGGCCACTCTTCATTGCAGTGCGCGGGCCTCTCACTATCGCAGCCTCTCTTGTTGCGGAGCACAGGCTCCAGACGCACAGGCTCAGTAATTGTGGCTCACGGGCCCAGCTGCTCTGTGGCATGTGGGATCTTCCCAGACCAGGGCTCGAACCTGTGTCCCCTGCATTGGCAGGCAGATTCTCAACCACTGCGCCACCAGGGAAGCCCTCTTATGATTTTTTATTCTTCAGTTTGGTAAGGTGGTGAATCAAATGGATTGATCTGCAGATGTGGAACCATCTTTACATCCCTGGGATAAATCCCACTTGATCATGATGTACGATCCTTTTAATGTATTGTTGAATTTGGTTTGCCACTATTTTGTTGATGATTTTTACATCTATGTTCATCAGTGATATTGGCCTGTAATATTCTTTTTGTGTGTTATCTTTATCTGGTTTTGATATCAGGGTGATGCTGGCCTTGTAGAATGAGTTTGGAAGTGTTTCTTCCTCTGAAAAGTTTTGGAATAATTTGAGAAGAATGAGTGTTAACTATCTTCTAACTCTTTGGTAGAATTCACCTATGAAGCCATCTGCTCCTGGACTTTTGTTTGTTGGGAGATTTTTTTTCTGATTCAATTTCATTAATGGTAATTGGTCTGCTCATATTTTCTACTTCTTCCTGATTCACTCTTGGGAGATTGTACATTTCTAGGAATTTGTTAATTTCTTCTAGATTGTGTATCTTACTGACATATAATTGTTGGTAGTAATCTCTTATGTTCCTATGTATTTCTGTGGTGTCGGATGTAACTTCTTTTTATGATTTTATTGATTTGGGCCCTCTTTTTTCATGATGAGTCTGGCTGAGGGTTTTCCAATTTTGTTTATCTTTTGAAAGAACCAGCTCTTAGTTTTATTGATATTTTCTTTTTTTTTTTTAGTCTCTATTTCTTTCATTTCTGCTCTGTTTTTATGATTTCTTTCTGTTTTCATTTTCCTTTGTTTCCAGGTATTTTTTAAATTTCCTCTTTGATTTCTTCAGTGACCCATTGGTTGTTTAGTAGCATATTGTTTAGCCTCTATATTGTTTGTGTTTTTTATAGTTTTTTCTTTGTAGTTGATTTCTATTCTCATAGCTTTGTGGTGGAAAAAGATACATGATTTGATTTCAATCTTCTTAAATTTACTGAGACTTTGTTTTGTAGCCTAGGATGTGATCTATCCTGGAGAATGATTCACATGAACTAGAAAAGAATGTGTATTCTGCTGCTTTTTGATGGACTGTTCTGTATATCTGTTAAGTTATTCTGGTGTAATGTGTCATTTAAGGCCAGTGTTTCCTTATTGATTTTCTGTCTAGATGATCTGTCCATTGATGTAAGTGGGGTGTTAAAGTCCACTGCTATTATTGTATTGCTGTCAATTGCTCCCTTTATGTCTGTTAATATTTCACTTTATGTATTTAGGTGCTCCCATGTTGGGTACATATACATCTATAATTGTTATGACTTATTGTTGGATTGATTCCTTGATCATTATGTAATGTCCTTCTTTGTCTCTTGTAACAATCTTTATTTTAAAGTCTGTTTTGTCTGATATAAGCACTGGCTTTCTTTTTCTTTCCCATTTGCATGAAATATCTTTTTCCATCCCCTCACTTTCAGTCTGTGTGTTTCTTTAGATCTGAAATGAGTTTCTTGTAGGCAGCATATATATGGGTCTTGTTTTCATATCCACTCAGCCATTCTATGTCTTTTGATTGGAGCAGTTAGTCCACTTACATTTAAAGTAATTATTTTTTTTTTAAAAAAAGGGGGGACTTCCCTGGCAGTCCAGTGGTTAAGACTCCATGCTTCCACTGCTGGGGGCAAGGGTTCGATCCCTGGTCGGAGAACTAAGATCCCACATACCGCGTGGCGTAGCCAAAAAAAAGATAAAAAAATAATTGTTCATTGGTATGTACTTATTGCTATTTTGTTAATTCTCTTTGGCTTGTTTTGTGAGGTTTTTTTGTTTTTTTGGTTTTTTTTTTTTTGGTTCCTTTCTTCTTTTGCTCTATTCCCTTGTGATTTAATGGCTATTTTTAGTGTTATGTGTGGATTCCTTCCTCTTTTTTCTGTGTGTATCTGTTACAGATTTTTAGTTTGTGGTTAAGAAAAGGTTTGTATATACTAATATATATATATACACATAGTCATTTTAAGTTGCTGATTTTTTTAAGGTTTGAATGCCTTTTAACAACTCTGCGTTTTCTCCCTCCGCTCAACATTTATTGTTTTTGACATCATATTTTATAGCCAAATCCTGACATGGCTGGCTGAGGGGCTCAGGGTGACCTGGAGCTGCTGTAGGTCTGCTGTTGGCCAGGGCCAGGGCCCGGGGCATCCCGAGGTGGTGCCTGCCTGCTGGTGGGTAGGCTGGGTCTTGACCTGGCTGGCTGTGGGTCTGCTGTGATCCTGGAGTTGTTGTCTTGCCAGCTGGTGGGTAGGGCTCAGGCACAAGGTTTCCCAGGGCTGGTGCCCACCCACTAGTGAGGCCAGGTCCTGGAGCTACTGCCATCCCAGTGATGGGCAGAGCCAGGTCCTGGGTTCTCTGGCTATAGGCTCAGGGGTCCCGTAGCTGGTGTTGGCCCCTTGGTGAGTACACTGGATCCTGACACAGCTGGCTTCAAGGCCTTGGTGGTCCCAGGGCTGTGGCCCAGGGGGTCCTAAGGCTGGTGTCCACCCACTGGTGGGTGAAGCCAGGTCCTGAGTTGCTGCCAGCTCACTGGTGGGCAGAGATGGGTTCTGGGGTCTCTAGCTGCAGGACCCCAGGGGTCCCAGAGTTGATGTTGGCCTGTAGATGGGCAGGGCTGGGGCCCAAGGGATCCCAGGGCTCATGCCTCCCTGATGAGTAAAGCTGGGTCCAGGGCTAGTGCCAGCCCATTTGTGGGTAGGGCCAGATCCCAGTGTGGCTAGAGGCTCAGGGGTTCCTAGGGCTGCCAGCCTGCTGGTAGGTGGGGCTGTGTCCCCACCCAGCTAGCTTCCTGGCCTGGGAGGTTCCAGGACTAGTGCCAGTGCGCTAGTGGGGATGGGCCAGGTCCTGGTGCTAATAAGCTAAATGGAGGATTCCAAAATGGTGCTTACCAGCACCAGCGTCCTTGTGGTGGGATGCGCTCCCCAAAATGGCTGCTGCTGGTGTCTTCATCCCCAGGTTGAGGTTCAGTTGCCTCCTGCCTTTCTAGGAGGCTCTCCAAGATCAGCCAGTGGGTCTGACCCAAGCTCCTTTCAAATTACTGCTTCTGCCCTTGGTCCTAGAACATGTGAGGCTTTGTGTGCACTCTTTAAGAGTGGAGTCTCTATTTCCCACAGCCCTCTGGGTCTCCTGAAAGCAAGCCCTACTTGCCTTCAAAGCCAAATGTTCTGGAGGCTTGTCTTCCCACCGTAGGACCCCCACCCCCACCCCAGGCTGGGGAGTCCATTGTGAGCCCCAGACCACTGGTTTATTGGGGGGCACCTCTGCAATTGTAATTATCCTCCTGGTGGTGGGTCACCTACCTGGTGGTATGGGTCTTGACTATACTCCATATATGCCCCTCTTACCTGTCCTATTATAGTTCCTTCTTTATATCTTTAGCTGTAGAGATCTTTTCTACTAGCCTTCAGATCACTTTCATGGATAGTTGCTCTGTAAATAATTGCAATTTTGGAGTGCCCATGGAAGGAGGTGAGCTCAGGGTCTTCCTACTCCGTCATCTTGGCCACTCCCCTCTGCTGTGTTTTTCCACAACGGAATGTTGAGTCTTTATTTTCAGTAAGGTTTTCCAATACCTATCCTCTTAGAAGAGAGTTTCAGGGATGGTGGTTTGTTGAAGAGACTTAGATTGAATAGCCTTGTGTAACAAGGAAAGAGCAACCATTCCATTCAGTTCCTGGTGCCAGGTGACCACTCCAAGGATTACCTTCTCTTGGAAGGTGCTCTAAGTTCCCAAGACTTGCAATGTCTCTGAAACAGACTTTGGCTGGGTTTTACCTAGTAATAGAGTTCTAGATTCTTAACCAGGACTTCTAAGTGGATTTCAGGGGCTCTGTGAACTCCCTGAAATGCTGCATAAAATGTTGTATCTGCTCAGCTGCACTTTTATGGGGCAAAGAAGCCATAACTTTCATCAGGTTCCTGAAGAATATATAATTACCTTTCTCTCCTGATTTATATGAGATCTTAGATACACAATCAAAGATCCATTTCCGGCAAGCACAGAAATTTCATGACATAGTTGAATTCATTCAGTTGCTTGATTCATTCTATTGATTCATCCTATTATTCTACCATTTAAATAATCATTAACAGTTAAGTGCAAGGCACTAAAACTGCCTACACATATGTTGGGCAGTTTTTTTCTTTTTTTAAATATATATAAGTTGAGACTGAAACGTCAGCAATGTGTCTGCTATCATCTGGTTCCTTTGTTAATGAACAGCTTCTTTGAACAGGTTGAGTTTTTAGGTTTTTAATTTCCAGAGTGGAATTTTACATCATTCTGAGTAAGCTCCTTGTGACTTTCTGCCAGTCAGGACCCTCACTGTTTCTGTTTATATTGATGAAACCTGAAACCAGTGTTAAAAGCGTAAGTGAAGAAAGTGGTTGTGACAAAAAGGAGGAAGATGTCCTAGAGGAAGTGATGCGGGCAAAAACTTCATGTTTAACAAACTCTCAGAGAGATGTTACAATGTTGAAAGCACAAAGTATAAAATGTTGGAAGCTGATGCAACTTTATAAAGGAGTATGACAGTTCACCAAGGCATAGAAAAGATGTTCCCTCAGTGTTCTAAGTTCTACAAAAAGAAGGTAGCAAGAACTGTTCAAATACTCTTGTTGAGTTTTTTTTTACAAAGAAAAAAAAAACAAAACACTAAGAATTGCAATGTTTCTAATGTTTTAAATTACAGTGTATTAAAATATTGGTTTTACTATTTTTTTCACTTCCATATACACTTAAAACCTATACTAAGGGAGTTTTTCATGTTTCAACAAAATTTTTAAAGCTCACAGTACAGTTGTATTTTTTTTTCTTGATTTTTAAGATTACCTTGCATAGTTTCAGTTTGCATGGTCATTTTTACTGTCCTGCACTACTGTGCAAAGTTAGCACTGCCTGTATTTCTAAAAGTTTGATGGGGCAAGGAAGCCTGGTTCCTCATCTTCCTCAAAAGTATGTCATAAAGATGCCTAAAAGAGCACTATTTAAAGACCCAAAAGAATGAGAATTTTTTTTTAATGCTTACATAGCATTTGTTGTGTGTCAGACATTGTTCCCAGCACTTTACAAATATTAAGTCATTCATCCTCACAACAACCCTGTGAGCTAAGTATGATGGTACCCATTTTACAAATGAGGAAACTGGAGTGTGGGTACGAATTTTGCCCTTGGGCACCCAGTTTGTTTGTCGTGGAGATGGGATTGGAATCCACGGAGTCTGTCTCCAGAGCCCATGCTCTGAATCATGCCATTTGGTGCCTGTTATGGGATTCATTTGGTCTCAACATTCAGGGACCTTTCAGTCATTTATGTTCATTTCCAGGCTATTCAGAATGACTCCCTTTAAAGGAGTTAGCTTTTCAGATCTCTGAATGCACAGCTGGAAAGATCCTTAAAGATTCTCTCCTCCTTGCACATTGGTTTTCCTGTCCAGTAGAACATTCCAATGGGCCACACAGACAGGTTGAACATAGGCCTTTGAGGTGTGGTACAGGAATGGAGGAAGGTCCTAGAACTTCAGAGAGGTTACTTATATGTCCCCTGTGCCAGGAATACCCTCGCCTCACCCCCAAACAAACATATACACACATGTGGCCCTAAAGTGCCACAGGCCTTCAAAAGCCATCTCAAATACCTGGCTTTCCAGGCATTTGTTTGCAAAGTGGTCTCATTCACTGGGGCATCCCACGCCTCCTGATGAACCAGGCCTGTGCTCCCATGCTACATGGACCACAGATATCCTGACACCTTAATGCCCCACAACCTCAGGGTAAGGAAATGCCAGGCCAGAGTCCCCAGTCTGAGCCAGGGCAAAGTCCGCTGGGGGCACAGCAGAACCCGGGTATCCCAGTGCTTTGGGGTCAGGGTGTACTCTGGGCCTTGCAGTACCAAAAGGGGCTCCCAGATGCCCTGATACAGCCCTGACCCTCTGCCCGGCTTGGCCAGACCCTACCAAATCCTACCTTGCAGCATGGGGGCGACCTGTCCAGCAGGGTCTGAGGGCCGAGTGCCAAGCCTACCCTCCTTCTCATTCTCTCCAGTACACCTGGTCCGTCTCTCTTTCTTGCCCCCACTCCCAGAGGAACGTGACCCAGCCACCTTGGTTCTCCCTGCCACACCTTCTGATTTGGGTCCCCACAGACAGGGGGCTGCCTACTGGGGCTCTTGCAAGGAACAAGACAGATGTGATCAGCCCCCAGGGGCTAACAGACAGGGTCTTGGAGGAGGAGTTACAGATCTTTACTGAATGGTTCCCCAAGTGAGTGAGAACATCCAGTTGGGGGCAGGGAAGCCTGTGGCTGCAGAGTGTCCTGTCCCAGGGAGGGGCTGTGGAATGGAACTGGTGGCCTGGGACGGATGGGAGCAGGGGGAGGGTGAGCATGATGCGAAGCAGAAAGAAGGATCAGCAAGGAACAGGAAGAAAGCTGGTGACCTGGGCCCCAGAGAGCAGGGGCAGTTTGGGGGGTATTGGGGCTTGCAATGGCGATAGGGGACACCTGTGCAGAGCTTTGCAGGTGCATTAGAAAGGTTAGAATTTGTCTTAAGAGAAATGAGAAGCCAGTGAAGGGCTTTAAGCAAGGGATCAGCAAAGTCATATCTGCATTTTAAAAATCTGAATCACTTTGGCTGCAGTGGGAAGAATACGATGGAGGGAGGGGTATTGGAGTGTGTGAAGGAGAGCAGCCTGGAGGCTTCCATAGTTTTTCAGGTAAGAGAGGGAGGTACCGTGGTCTTAAGGGGTCGAAATAGAGACAAATAGACAGGTTCACTAAGTTGGCATGACTCTCATGATTTAAATCTAATGATATAAGGAGAGAGGAAAGTGTTAAGTATGTCTCCTAGGTTTCCAGACTGTGTACCTAGAGGGGTGGTGTGCCGTTCTCTGAGCCTGGACCAGTTTTGAGGTGTGGAGAATTCTTTTAGATTTTGGAAATTTTGAATTGGAGGAATTGTTGGAACATCCAAGTGGTGATATATGGTCTATAACTCAGGGGAGGTGTCTGAGCTGACATATGAGCTATGGAGACTGTATAGACTGAGAAGGGTGTCTTAAGGGACACCAAAATTTGATGACAGAATAGAGGAGGATAAATCTTGTAAGAAAAGGTGAGTTTACAAAGAAAGCTGGGGAGGGTTGGCCCAAGAGCTATCAGGAGACCAGAAGAGACTGATCATGGCTAAGTGCCAGCATCTCTAATGAACAAGGAGGCGTGGCTGGGTTGCTACAATAATAGAGACAGAGAGGAAGGTAGAAGCTGGAGAATGTCCAAAAGGCATGAATCTCCAAAAATTAATTTTTTCTTTTTTAAAAAATATTATGACAACCGTTACTGCTGTTTTACAAGGGGAACAAACAACCTGGATGTGGTGTCAACAGTGCCTTGAAGAGTGTGGCCAAGACCTGATGCCTGTAGCATCAGTTTCACTCTCACCTGGAACTTTTCACCAAGTGCTCTACATGCATTAGGGCTCAATCATCACAACGACCTTCTGGAATGAGTTCAATACATTATACCTCCATTGTACAGATGAGGAAACTGAGCCTCAGCATGTCAAAGCAAGTGGTAAAGTGGGAGGCGAGCACCAATCTGTGGGAGCTGAAAGCCCATTCTTTTAACCCAGACCACTTTCTGCTTCCCCTCACTACATGCCTGGTTCCTTTTCTGGCTGCCATGATACAGGCCTCTCCTCGTTTTCCTTATGTATCTCTGGCTTCCTCCTCTCCTCTTTGCAGGTTAACTTCTTTTTCTTCCAAATAAATAACCCATGCCTACTGTTACCATTTCCTTTATACCCATTGCCTCTTAACTTCTGGCTTCTGCTTTAACTACACTCATGATACCAGTCCCTCAGAGGTTACATACAACCTTCCCACCTCTTAATCCATACCTTTTCCCCCTCCATCTTTGTTCTTCTGATCTCAGTCTGTGGCTTTGGACCCATTTGGCCGTTTCTCCTTCTTGTATCGGTTTGCCCATGGCTGATGTGATAGGCTTTTCCTTTTCTCCCATTGCTCCTTCTTCTTCCTCTGTACCTGTTCCTAGCTCCCCTGCAGTCCCTGAACCCTGAGCATTTCCCAGCCTAAGAGCTTAGCCCTCTGCTTCATACTCCTTTTGAGAACTCATTTCTTTTCCTGACTGCAGCTCTTGCTGCTGTGTGGGTGCCCCACCCCCAGTTCCCTTCTTGGCCCAGTCCTCTTTCTTTAACTCCATATCTGAAGCCTCCAGTGCCTAGTGAACATCAGCACTTAGATGCCTCACCATCACTCCACACTTATGGTTAAAACCAAAACCATTGACTTCCTCCTAACCTCCTCCTCCCACCCCAACCTTCTCATACATCATTTTCCCAGTCATTCAACTTCAAAATTTTGGGGTTTTGCTGTTGTTGTTGTTGTTGTTTTACTTACCCCTTCCCCTTACTTTCCTACCCCCTAGGAATATTCACCCCCTGTCCCAGCCTAAATATGTCATCACAGGGCTTCCCTGGTGGTGCAGTGGTTAAGAATCCGCCTGCCAATGCAGGGGACACGGGTTCGAGCCCTGGTCCGGGAAGATCCCATATGTCGCGGAGCAACTAAGCCCGTGTGCCACAACTACTAAAGCCCGTGTGCCTAGAGCCTGTGCTCCACAACAAGAGAAGACACCACAATGAGAAACCCGCGCACCGCAACAAAGAGTAGCCCCCACTCGCTACAACTAGAGAAAAGCCCACGCAGAGCAACGAAGACCCAAACGCAGCCAAATATAAATCAAATAAATAAATTTTAAAAAAATATGTCATCACAAAGTTCTAGGGATATTCCCTAAAAATGTCTTGTCTCTGACACAAGATTTTCCTTTACCTTCAGACCCATATCTTAATTTTTGTAATATACCTTAACCCTACCCTCTGCTCCATTAATGATCAAAGAGTATTCTCAGTGGTCAGTTGAAGACAAATCCATATCTGCCTTCTAGACTTTTTCCAAAACTTACCTCAAAATCTCTAATACCCAATTGTTTTCAAAAGCCCCTGTTGGGAAAACTCCCCCCAAATTGGGGATTCCTGGTGGACCCTCATTCTACTCTTGGCATTCCCAAGGTTTAATGACTTTAAGGGCTACACGGGTGACACAGCTGTGGAGATGGGTAGACGTTATAGAGCCCAGGACTCCTCTCAGAGTTTCAGGTATGATGCCAAACAAAACACCTCACCGTGGGCCCAATCCAGACTCCAGCCCATTCGCAGCCATTATTAATTATCTGAATCAAGTGCCACAGACTTCAAGGAGCTGCACGCTTGGAACTGGTGTGGGAGTCCTTTCTGCAGCTGCCTTTGCCTAGTCACGCTCTGGTGCCAGGCCTTAAGCTGACTATGAGTGACTTTATTGGATCAGCCCTACACAATTCATTGTTTCATCTAAAGGGATGTTAAAGAGAATAGATTAAATCATTTATATTTATCCTTCTGAGTTGGATGTGCATGTTTCCTCAAATTCCTTACCTAATAAAATGAGGCATTAATTCTTAAAAGTCATCTCCTTCCTCCTGTTTCATCTCCTAGAAGATGAGTTCCCCAAGGCTGGGGATCTGGGTCTACCTCCTTCACAACCGTATCCCGCTCCTAGAACAGTGTCCAGGCCTTTGCATATGCTTGCTACAAACCTGTTGCCTGAGTTTGTACTGTTTCCACCTCTGTCCAGATTTTATTCCCCATTGTAACCTCTCTGATGTTCTTCCTCTCAGACCTTCCCTTTCAGTTCATCCTGCACACTGCTGCCAGATTGTTTTCCAACTCAGTTTTCATTACATCAATCCCCTGTTAAAAACCCTTTTTTGCTTCCAGTTACTGCAAGGCTTCCAGATGTATCCTTAGTCAGCCTTATTTCTTGGCTCTCTTTACCCACACTCTGACTCCTCACTGAACCACAGGCATCGTACCTGGGAGTTCTCGTGTCTCCTCCCTGTCACCCCAGCTCTGCTGGTTCTGCCCCGCAAGCCTCCCAGGAGAGGTCTGCTTCTTCCTTGCCTTCCTTGAGCCTTCTCTTCCCTGGTGTAAATACCCCTCCTCCTTTCCCTTTGACATGGGTCCTGGGATACTCTTGCTTTCAACTGCCAAGTCACTCTATAACTCAGAGTTGTGGAGACTTTCATTAAACAAACATTTATTAAGGATCCTGTCTGAGCAAGGTGCTACATTCAGGCATGAGAGGTGTAGGGAAAGTTCCGAGGAAGGTGTTGGAAGCCAGGACATCATGTGAGGACCACAGGTCTCTGAGGTGACAGGCAGAACTGCCCATGAACTCCTACATTGTGGAAACACAGGTTATCAGAGCTGGAAAAAATCTCCGAGATCTTCCAATAGTACAGTTCTCTCCCTTGAAAACTGAACCAACCACATGAGATCTGGGGAAGTAAGGTCACATGCCAGTGGTCACTTAAAAGTGGGAAAGGTTTACCGTGTGCACATTCTGCTATCTGATTTCCATGCCCTGGCATTGGGGTCATGACACTGATGGTTTAGTCATTTTTCCCAACATGCTTCCAAGTGAGTCCCTGGGAATTTCTTATTCTGGAGCAGGAGAGCTTGTAGAAACCAACAAGGGAAATCCAGTGGGGTAAACATTGTGTGGTTGGCCTGGACTCCCCTTTAGGGCACCACTGGGAGACCTCAGCCACTAGTTTTCCAAACACATAGGGAAGACTATTAATGGTGCATGAAAGGCAAGTTTCCCTCTCTGGTAAATGCACAGGCTGCCAAAATCCACATTTCACATGAGCACACAGACCCAAAGCTCTTGGGCATCAGGCAGGACTGGGGCTTTCTTACTCATCTTTGAGGTCCCATGACTTCAGTGCATGTCTGTGGAAATGAGCTTTTCTTCACAGTTGCTTACTGGCCAACCACCAGCAGGCCTTGGCTGCCCTTTTACTTCAGCTTTCATCTTTGCGCCTCTGAGGGTGCCCTCTTGTCCCTCAGATACCTAATCCGTTGTCTTCCCAATGGGCTGTGTCTGATATCCTGTCCCAAGAGAGTTTGTTTTCAGGTATAATCAGCAGTGACCACTGGAAACGCCTTCTAGATCATGGCCCTTTCAGGCCATGAGACAAGGGTAGGGGATGTTGAGAGACCGGAAGCCCACCATGGGGCCTTCAGAGCCTATTGTACAGGAGCTGCCTGACATCCAAACCATACTTTTTCTCACTAGCAGGCTGAGCCTGTCTCGTGGAGAGGCAGAAACAATACCCAGGCTGGGTATCGTTCCCACAGCAGCAGTCATTTCTCTAAGAGGTTTCCTACCACTTCACTTTTCAACTCATTTGTACAAGATCTAACATGTTGTCTGGCATCAGAGGGTATCAGTAGTGGGATTTTTCAGTACAATTTTGGCTTTAACCTGAGGTGAGAAAAGGCAGAAGTGACAGTTTCACAGCAGCAGGATTTGGGGTCATGGGCCTGAGTTCAAGTCTTGGCTTTGTGGTTAAACAGCCCTGTGACCTTGTTCATTGCCGAAGCCTCCCTGAGCCCTGGTTGAGGATGTGAATTCTCTCTACCTCAGGACACTGAGATGAGGGTGAAAGTGAAACCTCTGGAACCAGTTGTTCCTCAGGCTTCAAAGTCTCTCTGGCACATGGAGTTATGCAACTCCATGACTCTGGGGGCAACAGTGGGAGGTTCTCAAGTGGGGCTACTTACGGCAGCCCCGATGCCACCAGTCAGAGAGGCCACGGAACCTCTTTCTTGCGGTGAGATTCAGAGCCATACCTGAGCCTTGGTGTCCAAGATTTACCACACCGAGGTCCCAAGTGGCCTTGCTTTGGCTCATCTACCTGGATGTGATTAAGGCTCATCTACCTGGATGTGATTAAGTCCTTCTAAGGGCAGCAACAAACCCGCCTCTTTCACAGAAGCCCCAGCTGCCTCTGCAGTGGGACGTCCTTTCATCGTTACCACAGCACAAGTTCCTTCAAGGCAAAGCCTCACATCTCACTCCTCTCTGGGGCCCCCAGGGAGGCTACCATGAGTGCCTGTACCTAGTAAGTGCTCAGTAAATGTTGGTGAAGTGAATGAATGAGTGGTTGGCAAGTTAAGCTTTTTAGGCCTGGGGTCATCAAAGAATGATGCGTTCACATGTACCCAGAGGAATGTTTTCCCTACCCTATCTCTGATTCCAAATGCCAAATTCCAGCAATGAAAAGGCCTGCAGCTGCCACCCAAAGAGCCAGATAACAGCAGCAATACTGGCCTCTCCTTGTGAGCTTATCTGTTGTTTAATGAACAAACTGTGAGGCCACAGAGATGGCCTAGAGCAGGGCCAATCTCTGGCAAGGGAACCACCGGCTGACCCGAAATGCTGGGGTTACTTAACCTCTCTGGAACTCCTTTCCTTATCTATAAAACAAGGGGATTGGGCCACATGACCTCTTCTAGCTGTGTATCTGATGCCCAACGTTCCTACCCTTTGTCTTAGCTTCCCCTCATAGCCCTCCCCAATGCCTTTGCCCTCTTCACCTTTCTTGGTTCTTTCCTTCTGCACCGCTGCCTTTGGCCAGCCAGTGGCATCTGTAGGCCCAGGTGCCCTGAGCTGATCTGGGATGTCAGGGAACGTGAGGTGCAAACGGCCATCTTCTCCAGCTCTTCTCATTCTCTTTAGAGCCCCAGACCCATTCTGAGAATTTAATGAAAACTGTGGAGAAACACACTCAGTAATCGGTATGCTTTGAATACAATACTGGGTTTTGGACCCACTGCAGCCCATTCACAGACTTCAAATTAACAACTCCTAAGTCAGGTTCCTTCATCCACCTTCCACCTCAGGTTCCCAATGTCCCAGGGGCTCTTTCCAGATCAAAACCACCTTCACTGACCAGTAGAGTGTGATTTCCAGGTTGCAAGTGAATGAGCTTTCCTTTGGGCATTTAACTTTTCACCTGGACCCCAAATCTACAGATGAAGCCTTGATGATATGGTGGTAGATTATGCAGCCAGTGAGAAATATTTACGGGGAGAATGGGGGACACGTCTGATCCCTGAAATCCCATCTGTGGCCCACTTCACACTGGCACTATCCATGGCTGCACTTAGCCTCAGTGGGCATCAAGACTTGTGGGATCTCTGGGATTCTGCCACGGAGGAGCCCATCTCATGGAGAGCAAGTGCATGTGCAGACTACTGTATTCACTCCCAAAATGTAGTATCTACAGTCACCCTGCCAGTGTTCTAGGCTCTAGGAATATAGCAATGAACAAAATGAGGCCCTTGCCCTCAAGGAGTTAATTTGGACCAGACAGAGTCACCTATATTACTATTAATATAAGTCAAATTACAGGTGTTCAAACAGAGGCATAAACAACGATAGGACAGAGAAGAAACTGACTGATTATCCTGGGAAGGTTGGGTATGGCCTAATGAGCAGGCCTGGAAGGAGGAGTATTATTTTACAAGACATCGAGTTGAGGGAAAGGCATTGCAGGTTGAGAGAATGAGAAAAGAATTGACAGGGGAAACTCAGAGCTCCTCCTGCATCCTTGCCCATGCCATTTGCTTTCCTGGGTTCAGATGGACTCCCTATCACTGTGTGCATTTACTGCTACAGCTCTGCCTCAGTTTCTTCATCAGAAAAATTGTGAAACTAAAAGTGTTTCTTGATATGGGATAACTATGAGGAGGAAATGAATTAAAGCATGTTGAGGCCTTATCAGAGTATCTATATGAAGCACACAGTAAGATTTAAATAAACGTCGTTATTGCTATTAGTCTTCCGTCTCCAACAAGAGCATAGGTTAATAAGGGACAGTCCTGAGAATAGCGGGTAAGAGCAGAGGCTCTGGACTGGAGTAGTGTCCTTGGGGGTCACTGAAGAAATGTGTGCTTGCTGGCAGGTCACCGCACCTCTCTTGGGTACTCTGAGGGGCCGGGGAATGGGGTAGTCTCTAAGCTCCCTTGGTGGTCTAGGGGTCAGCGATTCTGTGACCCTGGTGTCATAGAGTAATTGGGGATCATGTGAGATGCTGAGGTGGCATGAACACAACTGTAGGGCCCCTCTTCACCCACACTTCCTTTTCTGTGTTATTTCCCCACATTTCCTATCCACGCACTTCATTCTCCCCAGTCAGAGGAAATCATCTCACCAAAATAGTTTCCAGGGGCTAATCCTTCAGCTTGTTTTCTCTCCTGGGGGTATTCTCATTTTAACAGGCACCTGGAGCAGTTCTGTGGAGGTCACAAAAGACATGTGTGGCGCTCTTTCCGTTCTGGGGGAGCCTACAGGCTAGGAGCAGGAAAAACTAATAAGCATGATATCTTCACAAGCATGATGAGATACTGGCATAGAGATGTGGCCAAACAAGCCTTTGTGTGAAAGGTGGGACTTGTTCTGAGCCTTGGAATGTGGTTAGGATTTTGATGGTGAGCAGAAGAGAGGGCTTTGGCAGTGCTTGGAGGTAGGACTGAGTGAGGTGGTTGGAGATAATGAGACCAAAGAAGATGGATTCATGTTGAGAAGCATTAATATCCACTGGTGGAACTGCAAGTAGGGGTGGGGATGATGAGAGAGGATACATGAGAGGATACATTGCTCTCTTACTTGACTCCCTGGCTTCTAATTTGTTTACATACTCTTATGCTAGGAACTAGCATATGTGTACCCCTATACAAGGAAACTAGAGGAAGTTTTGAGAAAACAGGAAATTCTACTAGCTAAACTATCTGTGTGGGTGCTAATAGTAGAACTAATTTATGAGCCTTGCAACAAAATTTTAAATTTACATCTAATTTAACTTGCATCTCATCGTCAATAAGAACTGAGTTTGATCAACTTTTCCACCACACTTGGCTTCAAATGGCTTTTTACTGCTTCCCACATCAAGTCCATCTTCAGTGGGTGAAGAACTGGCCCCGCTGAGATACTTGTATGTGGCCTCTTTATACTGCTGAGAATTTAGGAGGTCCTCTTCAATTCTGGGACATTCTTTGCTAATATTTCTTTGAATACTGCCTTACCTCCATTCTCACTATTTTTGCTTCCTAAATCACCAGTTAGACAAATATTGGGTCTTACAGATCCATCCTTCATGTTTCTTACCTGCTCTTTTATATTTCCCATCTCTTTTATCACTTTGTGCCACATTCTAAGATAATTCCTTGACTGAATCTCTCAACCATCCTTCAACTGTTATCTATTTGGCTTTTCAGTCCATTCATTCAGATTTATATCTCAAAAATCAAAGTATTAATGTCCATTATCTGTTAATTTTTTATGGATGCAATATCTGCTGGTATCTCTGAGGCTATCAATTCAACATATTCTAGAGCCCTGTTTTGACTGATCATTAAGTCTCTTTCCCTGGGTATAAACTCATCTTTTATTTACAGTTTGTGAAACAAACTCCCTTCCATGGTATTGGCATTCATCAAATGTTTGGTGAGTCTTAATCATGTGCTCATTTTTGTGGCTGAAATTCCTTATCAGTCAGCTGATAGGCTGCTTCTGTTTGCCCACCTTTTGGGGAAAGACAGCAAGAAGCCGGATGTTCTGCTGCGGATTGTACTCTAATCTGTTTTCAGGACGAGTGAGGAAGGAGTGGAACGTGCTACTAGTCAGAATACCTTAGCAGTTAGGTTTCTGGGCTTGGGCATATCCTGCGTCTCCCGCTCCAACACTCCCTATCCGAAGCTTCTTTGGGCAGAGCCCCACTTCAGCTGCTGCTTGGTAGGGGAAAGAAGATATATAGGAGCTCCTGAGGCCAGTTCACAATCTGCTGGTTGCCCCAGTTTTCTCCTGCTCTCATTATCCACTGTCCAGGAGAAGACCCCCATTGGGTTTTGTCCTGCTTTGTAGGGAGACTCTTCTCTCCTGTATGTATTTTGATTTCTTTCCTTTATCGGTTGATCCCATCAGTTTTTATACTGTCGGAATTTCTGGCCCGAGGAGGGCTCCTCTGCTTGTTTTATAATTCAGTTGTGAATTTTAAAAATATCTATCAATTCCAGAGATTTGGGGTGACAAGGGAAGGCTGTAGTGTGTGCTTCACCCACCATCTTGAACCAGAAGTTTACTGAGGATATTAAAAATAAGGTGTCACAGATTTCCAAAAGCAGTTCCAAAGAAGGGGCTCCAGTGATGTTTTGGTGATATCATTGAAATGGGCAGTTAGGCTCACAGGAGAATCACTTGTTTGGTCATGAAATGTCTGATGCAGTATAGTTAACTTATCAGTCATGGGGCTCTGAGGCCACACCCTGTGACACTAAAGAAGCATCATTGATGTCATAGGTGCTCTAGACACCACCTAAGGAGGGGTCCAGAGTTGGGTATGGTAACAAAGGAAGCGTCAGGGGATAAATATTGAAAAGAGATATACTTGGAAACCCAGAAGAACAAACATAGGCTAGACATGGAGGTCAGTGGCCTGGCTGGAGGAAAGAAAAGCAAGCAGAAAAGCAAACGCATAAAAATGGCTTCTCGGAGAATGGGTGGAACAGAGAACATGGGTGATTTTGTCCAGGCATGAGAATTCCAATAAAATAATCAAAATTTCTATAAGGCAGGGTAAACTTGCAAACAGGGACTGGGTGAATCCTTAATAAGTGATAGAGACAGTTTGAAAAAGGCTCCGAATGATCTGTGACCAATTGGAACTTGGAAGTAAGACATAAATAGCATTGTTACAGTTTTTATGACGCTATATTGTCAATGTAGCTGTATCATAGCAGGAAACAATTCACTTTACAGTTTTGCCCCATACTGTGTGATTTGGGGCAAGTTACTACACCACTCTGAGACTTCAGTTCCCGTGCCAGTAAAATGGAGATAATAGAACCTTCCTTGCCTTGAGATGAAATATCTATATAAACCATAAAGTGATATAATACAAATGGCAGGCATGATTTTTCTGGAGGCTCCTTCTAACTCTCCTGGAGTTTAGGAGCAAAGCAGAAATGAACCATCTAGTGACCCTTGAAAGGGAGATAGAAAGCATCTCCAGCTTCAGGTAGGGGGTCCCTACAAGGTCCTAATATGCCACTGCCAGTCCACCAGACACATTCTCTCAAATACTCCACTCCTTCACTGAGGGCCTTCTGTGCTTCTGCCAGGTGATGGGCACGCGAGGAACATGGCTGACAGGTCCAGGTCGACCTAGATCTCGTGACCCAGTAGTGAAGGCAGGCCTTGAACTAGTAAGTGTAAAAATGAGATGAGGTTTATCAAAGGAAGCATGTTGGGTCCTATGGGAGTATGTAACAAGAAACTTCTTTCAGTTTACCCCAGATGAGGTCAAGTGCCCCCGTAAGCTGAGTCTTAAAGATAGTAGGTGTTTACCAGGAGAAAGAAGGGCAAAGGGGGGACCTATTCTAGGGAGAGGGAACAGTGTGTACAAAGACCCTGATGGTTAAGAAGACAAGGCTCTTACCAAAAGTGGGAAATCTCCCTCTTTCCAAATTATGCAGCATTATTCCAGTAATTGGGAGCAGACATTATTTGTGCAGAAGGTCTCTGGAAGAGCTGGGCTGTAATTTCTCACATGGTTTCTTCTTTTTTTTTAAAACATCTTTATTGGAGTATAATTGCTTTACAATGGTGTGTTAGTTTCTGCTGTATAACAAAGTGAATCAACTATACGTATACATATATCCCCATATCTCCTCCCTCTTGCGTCTCCCTCCCACCCCTCTAGGTGGTCACAAAGCACCGAGCTGCTCTCCCTGTGCTATGTGGCTGCTTCCCACCAGCTTTTTTACATTTGGTAGTATATATATATATGTCCATGCCACTCTCTCAATTCGTCCCAGCTTACCCTTCCCCCTCCCCATGTCCTCAAGTCCATTCTCTACATCTGCGTCTTTATTCCTGTCCTGCCCCTAGGTTCTACAGAACCTTTTTTTTTTTTTTTAGGTTCCATATATATGTGTTAGCATACGGTATTTGTTTTTCTCTTTCTGACTTACTTCACTCTGTATGACAGACTCTAGGTCCATCCACCTCAGTACAAATAACTCAATTTCGTTTCTTTTTATCTCACATGGTTTCTTGACCTGTCACGGGAGTGAAGTATGGGACTAGACCCTTGTACAGGTGGGCTCCCCTGAATTGACTTCTACCATTTCTCATTAAAGTCACTCATGACATGGGACACAAAAATGAATCCCTGTCTCCATAAAAACTCAGTTAAAGTAACGCAAAGGAATCTTTACTCAACAGAATATTTGAGAATAAACTTAATTTTCAGTTTGTATGCTTCAGGTGGGTGGGGAGGGAGGCATTCTGATGTTCCCACTCCTCAGGACTGACATCAACACCACTGTTGAAAGTTTGGAAACCCTTCACCCCCTGGGTGAAAACTGTCCCTGGAGCCCAAGTTTAGTTGAGAGAAAAGTTGTGACTTGCCTGCTGGTGATGCCAAGATCTACATGGAAGCTGTTATCAGTAGTCCTGAGAAATTAGCCCCAGGGGGTACAGAGGAAAACTTGCACTTGTTACGATAGGATGTAGGTAATGAGATTACTTCTGGACAAGCGCCCCGGAGGTGACAGGCTCTGTAATGATGGTGACTCTGTAAGAGTGATGAGAGCCACCCTGGAAATTTCCCTTAGCAATGATTCTGGTCTCTGTGACCTCCAGGGCCTGGACCACAAAAACCTCTGGGAAGGGTGCAGCTCAAAATACTTTTGGCTCTTGAGTTCATAGCCAGTAGCAGCTTTGCCTCCAGGCTGTGGTGTGGGGAATCCAAACTGGCCTTGGCTCGTTGGACCCTGTGCCCCAGTGCCTGAGCCCGGGTAAGATCAGTCCCAAACAGCACCATTTTCATTGCCGTATTTTCCTCCGATTGTTATTCCAAAGTGCTAAACCGTGTAAAAACAGAAGCAACACATGAAGGTCAAGTCCTCTTTCTCTGACCTCTCCTGGTGTCTTTTAGAATTACTCTCAATCTATGGATCCTAATACTACTTGTGGATCACCAGAGGCATTTTGTTTGTGCCTATGTGTACAATATCAGTAAATGCACACACATGCATGCATGTGTGATCATAATAATAGCTAACACTTACTGAGCACTTACTGTGTGCCAGGTACTGTTCTAAGTACTCTGTAGGTAATATTCTTATTTAATCTGTATACCAGCTCTAGGAGGTAGGTACTACTGATATGGAAGTCCAGAATCTACCAGCAGCTTGCCCAAGTTCACTTAGCTACTGAGTGGTAGAACAAGACTCAGATCCAGGCAGTGTTCTGCCCCTTGCTTTCTTCTCTCTCCTCTCCTTTGTACTGGGCATTTTATATCCCACCTACTTCCAGAGGACTGGAGTCTCTTTAAGCAGGCACTAGGTAGGACTCTAGGGCCCTGCCAAGGGATGGGATGATGTTTTCCTCCTTTTCGCTAGGATTGCCTGCTTTCCAAATCACTGTCTCTTCTCTATAAAGCTTTCCAGATCTTCCCAGCCTACAGTCACCTCTCCTGCCTTTGTTTTCCTTTATTGCCCACGACCACAGTCAGCTTTTGGTATACATCCTTGGTGACATTTCTAGCATGTCTTTATCCCAGTACAACCCAGGTGCAGGCCTCTGTGTGCATGTGACTTGTGGTGTGTGGCTTGACTCTCAGGTTAGATTGTAAACTATCCTGCCTGTCTCCCCCTTCCCCTCCTAGCAGGACCCCTATTAGTCTATGCAGCATATTCGTGTGATTTAGAGAAAGCCACCTCTGGGAGGATAAACTTTGGAAAAGATGTCCCTTCGGTGGAGCTTGGACTGGATTCCAGGCCCTCCTGCTCCCCACACTCCTTCCCCACCCTATCCCTCACCATCTCCCACCCTGAGCCAACCTCCCTGTGTCTGGCAGAAGGGCTAACAAGGAGGTGCTCCATACATTATCTGTCGGCTGCTTGTAATTCTAAGCTAGGGCCTGTTGAAATGTTACAAAGATTTACAAAATCTAAGAGGATTATAAGGATGGTTTTCCCTTTAAAATGTAAATCTGGTTTATTCAATTAGAAGAGTTTAAATCCAAAAAAAGTGGGGAGCCAGCTTAAGTGGATGACTAAATGTCCAAGGAACCAAAGTTGGCTGCAGCAAATGCTGCTCACGACAACTTTGACAAAAGCTTGAGAAAGTGGGAAAGTCTGAGGAAGCTGTGGGTTAAGTACCCCTGCCTCTGCCCACCACCACCATTTACAAACCATGGCAATTTAGGAAAATCACAAAATCTCTCTCCCAGCCCCAGATTGTGCATCTGTAAAACAGGGCTAATGATGCCTGCCCTCCCACCATTCAGAGCACAATGTGATCATTAGAGGAGAAAGAAGTTAGTGAAAACACCTACAGAATCATGGTAGGCAGAGTTAGGATTTAGGATCAGTAATGCCAGGAACATCTGTCAAGCAATCACTAAAGCAAAAAAAAAAAAATTTCTTGCTATGTGCAAGAAAAGATGGTATAAGGAAAGAACCCCAAAAGAGACACATTCTGCTCAACTCCTCAGTCCCAAGGGGGATTTTAGGGAGTGAATTGGACACTGCGCACAGCTTCTTTTGGTTCCAAGACAACCAGCTCCTTTGCTGAGGGAGACTTCATAACGCTTTTTTGCAGAGTTGCCATAGGTTGAGCGTTGAGGGGGCAGTGTTATCAGGGCTAGAGAAACCAGGAATAGTAGGACAGTTCTCCAAATGGAAGAGTGCCAAGCCTCGGAATTAAGTCTTACTAAATGGCTTTAAAAATGAGTCAAACGGGGGAGTTATGGTGCAGGCACCAGCGTTTCAGCAGATTTGGAAAGCCCTTTAGAGGTGGAGATAAATGTCAGACAGATGGGGAGAAACTATAGAAGGCCAGGGGGAGTGGGCAGAGAAGAGGCTGAGGGTTTCAGAGTGGGCAAAGGCAGGGGATGCACCACATGGGGAGAATGACCCAAAATATGTTTATCATTCATTCACTCATTAACTTTTCTAGAACCCTGAACTCCAACTAAGTGCAAAGCAAGGTGTTAGGATTCCAGTATGGGTGGGTGGAGGGTGTGGGGGGCAGGTAGGAAGGACGCTAAGAGAATGTTTTCTCTGCCTTTAAGAAGCTTCTGATACAGCTAAAGAGAAAGACATGAATACAAATAAAAATAGCAAGGTTTTATGTGATAAACTCCACAGGGAAGGAGTATGCAAATGACAAAGGTGGAACAGCAAACGGATTACACTCTGCTCAGAGGAGGAAGATGGGGATCGGGAGCTGTCTCCCAAGGAGGCAGTCTTTCTGGTCTTGCGGTATCATTAGGGTTCCACTGGAACTAGATGGCAGGGTGCTCTTGGTGACAGCATAGGACATGTATTCAAACATATTTTGAGTATTTTCATGGAAGCGTTGGTCCTAAAGGACTGCTGAAGCCCTAGTCAGTGTTGGGAATTTTTAAGAAAGGCATTAAATATGAAGACGTCTGTATAAGCCAATCCACATCATATATGAGTTAAACCATGTTATTATTTGCATCCAGTGTGACTAAAAATGCCTGGCCCCTTTTAAAAGGCTAAAGCATGCACACATAAATAGCTTACAAACAGGTTAATTGAACCAGCGGAGCAGGAATGAGATTACCATGGGTTTTCAGGATATGAGTCATTTAGAAGCTCAGAGGTGGTGCCTCAAGCTATTGTGGAACTAAGAGATTGTTTCCTCCCAAACCAAAGGAAGGAGCAGGCCAGGCTCATCCAAGACCTTTAGATAAATCTTGTAAGATAAATGAGTTATAAGCATTATTAACATGACCCACCAGAACTTTGTTTAAAAATTAAAGATGAGAAGATGCTTTTAATTAACTGTAAGTCAAGAAAATAAAGACAGTAAATATGCTTCTTTCAGTTTATGATTTTTTTCAACTGTTTTAGTTTGAAGTAGCTATTTCATCAGAGATGGCACAATGCCTGGATACAGTCAACTACATAAGCACTCGTGTTATATACAACTGGCATACAACTGGCAATAATACTGACCATTTGAATCAAGTGCAGTGGGGATGAAGAGGAGGGAAAGAGTCATTCTCCCTGGAGTGATCCAGGAGATCTTTATAAAGATCATGATGGAGGAACAGGATTCCAAGGAGTTAAATGTGGGGGCAGGTCCTTCCAGGGAAAAAGAACAGCATGAATGTGAGGGCCCACTGCAGGGGATGATGGGTCAGTACGAGAATCCTGTGATTCGGGGCAATCTCTCACTTCCTACCATCCTACCCTGATATTCAATTGTCATTTTATCTCTGAAAGTCTCACCTCTCCCTCTTTCTTCCTATTCTCAATGCCACCCATGAGCTAGGGCTTTCATAAGCTCTCCTCTGGAACAGATTCACATGAATGCCCCTGCCCCTGTTCTCTCCTTCCACAAAGTCTTCCTCCTTACTGCTGACAGCTAGCTTTCCAAAATACACCATATCACTCCTCTGCTTCAAAGCTTGAAGACTCCCTCACTCCTCAATGTTCGTTTTACTTTTATTAATACAGGATTCCTCTATTTTTGGCAAAAGAAATTACCTAGATTTCCTATTCTGCACTAAGGAAAAGATAGTTTGAATGTAAATCTGGAAGAAAAGACTGCGGTGACAAGTTCTATTAGACAATCCCATGAAGGCAGATGTTTGCTTCCTCTTTTGGCAGACAGAGTACAGGCCCACTGAGTAGAACTTTGCATTGAAGCTCAGTCACTTTTTTCTAGGCTGACCCAGTGGATTATAGGAATGGTAGATAAAGAAGATATTGCTCACCTTCATGGAGCTTATGGTTCTAGCAGAGGAAACGATAAATAGATAATCACCCAAATAAGTACTTAATTACAGTTCTGTGATAGAAAAGGTAAGAATTCAGGAAGGATTAAACCAGGGTAGGGATGGATTTAAGGCCTTGGGAAAAAAGTTGAAATTGCCAAGGGAGAGTATGATATGAGAATTTCCAAAGAACTCAAGAATTTAGAATTTGGGAGGAGGTGGAACAGGCAAAAGATCCTCAGAAAGAACAGTCAGAAGGTATAAAGACGACCACAAAAGTATTTTTGTCACCAAAGCCAAGAGGAGAGAGTGTTTCAAGAAGGAAGACGTGGTTAATTGTATTGAATACTGCCAAGAGGTCAAGACCAATGAAGGCAGGAACTTCACAGTGGATAAAGCAAGAAAGCTACTGGTGGCCCCAGCAAGAGCAGTTTCTGCAAGCTGGTGAAGTAGGAAGCCAGAATGGAAAGAAGAAAGAAGAAGAATCCTGTATTAATAAAAGAAGAGCAGGTAAGAGCTTGAGGGATGTGTGGAATGAAGGGAAGTTTTGTTTGCTTGGCTTTATTGGTAATGAAGGATTCCAGCATATATTTGAGTGCTAATGGGAAGAATGCAGGTGTGAAGAAGAGGTTGAAGATTGGGGAAGGAGAAGGTACACCTAATGGAACAGGACCCCTGCTTAGGTAGGAGGGGATGAGATCCGGGGCACAACGTGTGGAGGGACTGGCCTTGGTTGGAAGAAGGACATGTGCTTCATTGTACTATACATGGGAGGAGAGGACAGGTGCAAATGCAGTCCATCAGTTTTCTCTGCCATGCTTCTTATCTGGGAATAAAGGGGTTGGAAGCATAAAGCTCTGAGAAGAGGAAATAAAATTTGTGAAAGTGGCGGGAGCTTCTAGCAAAGCATGGTAAAACTGCTGAGCAGTGTTGAAGACCCAAACAAGGTTGGAGAACACGAAGTTAGAGCCATGCCCAAGTACTCAGTTGTGCCATATTCTCCAGTAATACTGATGTACTCAGGCACAGGCATAAGTAAGTCTGTGGGGCTTTGCCAGGCAAGGACAATGAAGAGGGGCACAATGGATTTAGGACACTGTAAGAAGAACTACGGCCTCTAAGCTAGATACAGAAGAAAATAAAGATAGGAGGAGATTCATGGACATAGAGAAAGTGGTGAGGCCACTGGCTTGGAGATCTCAATGAGGCTGGAGAATTATTTCAGTGAGGGGACTTAAGCAAATGAGCTGGAAGGTGGTGGTGAGAGAATGAGATGCCAGAGGAGGTGCAGTTTCTGATGATGACAAGCTCAGAGCTATGCCCCTGGGAGTGTGCTGAGCTGGAGGGAGAAGGTCACTGAAGGTGTAATCCTCAAGGAACTCTGCAGCCAGGGTGTTGCTTCGATCAGCCATAAGGACATTTAGTGCCTTAGGATGATGGGGTGGAGAGGAAGACATGGAGAAAGAGGCTAAAGCCTTCAGTGACTAGGGGAGTCAGGGTAAGGGGGTGGACAGTGTGAACCTCAAAGAGGTTACAGTATTTTAGAAAGAAAAAGAGAGTAATGGTCCAGAGACAGCACCCTGGAAGACACCAACCCCAGCTCCCAACACTGAAATTGGAGTACGTATGATTGAAAATACATCCTCTACCTGAGAGGGTAGAAAGGAAAACAGGGTCCTCAGGGGTCAGCGAGATGGAATTGGAAGGATCACTGGGGAAGAAGAAGAGTTTGGTGGAGCCTGGGGAAGTAGGGAATGGGAGCTGGAGTTGCGGGGGAGGGAGGGAAGGCAGAAAGCAGTAGCAGTTTCTGAAATAGCAAGAAGGCTTGGTAACAGCTGTGGCAGCACCTCTCAGTGAAATCTGGCGATACTACCCTCAAACAAGTTCAACTGTATCAACTTTGGACACTTTGTAGATGGCTAGACCACCCAAATTATGATGAGCATGGTGGCCAGATCATGGTTTCTGAAACCCTTTATGTCACTTTAAAGTGCATAGATGATAAATTACACAAAACCAATGTAGGATTGTGCCACCAGCCTTACAAAAACAACGCATAAGTATTCAGACATCTAAGCCAATTAAATTTTTTTATGTTAAGTCCTATTTCATCTGCCTTTCCAGTCCCCTCCCCTGCCATTTGCCCTGCACTGCACCCAGCTGTACCAAACTAGTCCTAACTTCCCAAGCGTGCTGCCCCCATTCGAGCCTCAGGTTGTGTGTGTGATATTCCTCCATCCAGTATAACCCCTGGGCTGTGGGCAGGTTAGCTAGTGTTACCTGGTTTATCTTTATCCCCTCCTCATTAAATCAGCGGAGCATTTTCCCTTGCCTCAGGAAAGCAGAATGCAGAAGGAAAAAAATACTTTCCTGGCTTTTGAGTTTCAAAATCCAGGCCCTGTAGGCGTAGGCAGGACGGGCTACAACGGTGGTTTTGGGAAAAGGAAAGGCGCCAAGGCTTCTTACCTCCTCCTCCCACAGAGAGCTGAAGCTTCCTCAGGCTGGAGGGAGAAGGAGAGACAGAAGAGGAGAGTTGAGAGACAGGAGACAAGTTGCCTGGATAAAGACAACCTAGGACCTTGCTTCCTCTCTGGGCTCTCTGCAGGAAGCAAGGCATGACTGCCTTGCTCTTATATTTCCCCCTCCTGACCAGAGTTTCTGTCATTAACCCACCCAGCCTGCTAACCTGTCTTGTTTTGACTTACATTATGCTTTAAATTTGCTTTCATGGCCATTATTTAAAGTTTTGGATATCTTATGTTTTAAAAGCCCAGATTTCAGGCCTCTCTTGAGGAAAACTCTGAGGATCTGCCCACACTGGACCCACATTCCCTGTGGCAACAAGCTGTTGTCCCTTTCAATGGGCAGGGGTTCCCCATTCCCTTTGAATATTATCCTTTGATTGATGCCTGCCTGAACTTTGTGGCTGTAGAGCCTCAGATCCCTGATGCCCAGTGAGCTGAGTGTCAGGCTACAGGCTAGCATATATGACCAGTCTTGATACATCTAGTTATAACCTCAGAGACAAAGCAAATCTACCTTCCCCCAACACAGAAAACTAGCTGGTTTCCTTGGTGGAAAGCTGCAATAACCCTCTCCTCTCTCCCCAAGTCTGCCCAGACTCAGTGGAGGAAAGACTTACCTTTCGCCTTGCAAAAAATGCCAGACCCGATGCTTTTCTGCCAGGCTCCGAGAAAAGCAAAGAGGAATATGTGATAATGCTCTTATAGGTCACATTACTGGCACAATGATTTATATCCGCTAACAGAGCAGGGCAAACATTGGCCCAGCCTAAGAGGTTAAGTTAGGCACCCAAGAGGTTTAGTTATGTCAGCTAATTAGTGACAGAGTTTAGGACCCAGGCCTCCTCTCTTCCCAGCCAGTGCCCTTGAAGATTAGACTGCTTCATTCTGCCTCGGGGAAGGGCTGGTGGGAGGCCCTTCCCCTGGGACGGAAGGAAAAGCACATCTGCCAGTTCATTCTCCAACCATGGAGTCAAGGATTAGGGCACAATTTTGATCATACCCTGACTCACTTAATGAAACTTTCCAAGTTTATTTTTACTTCTAAACGTGTGAGTTTAACAGCTATGTTTCCTAAAAAGAGCTCATATCTGCTCCTGCCCTTTCACAATAAGCTTTCTAAAAGCTGACCTGGACTGTGTGGAGAAAGCTAGAGGCAATGAACTGCCAGATCAAAGAGATACCACTAATCTATGACGGGCCTGGGCACACGAAGGTTTTCTAGGTCTGCTCTTCCCTTTTGCTCTTTTGTTGAAGCTGGATCATTGTCTGACTAGGAGCATTCATTCTGGAAGGGAAGGCAAGGTATTGAAAGTGAGCTTAATGCATTTTACTACTCTCTCTATGGACTTGGCTGTTGTCATGGTTACTTTTTTCAAAACAACAAATTGGTACTTTCACCCTTATTCCACACTGGAGAGGAAATCAGAGAACAGGGAGCTCTGCATCCAGAGGAATCTTACGAGAGCAGGATTTTCCTTGCTTCTACCCTGATATACTTCCTGCTCTGTAGAGCAAAGCTGCCCTATATTCCAGACTTTTCATTACAACGCTTGGGTCTCTATCATTCCTGGGCGGGCTGAATTGAGCCACATCTTTCCCCTGAGTGTGGTTGGAAGCTCTTGGGAGCAAAATAAGCCCAGCTCCTGCACTGGTGGCAATCCACAGCTGGAGCGACTGGGCAGGCAGGCGCGTCTGGAAGGAGCACAGTGATCTCTGGCAGGCAGTCCCGAAAAGGCGGAGCCCCTTGCTCAAAAAGCAGGTGGGGGGCGGGGGTGGGGGTGGGGGTGCATTTTCCTTTCTTCCACGGTCTTTCCACCTGTCACTGTGTTTTAAATTTGCCGTTTGATATTGCGGTCTCTCAGGCACAAGGATACTCTCGGGGCACATTCAGACCCTCACAGGCACATGGGGGGTGGGAGGGCACCCTGTGATGACTCAGTACCCTTGGCTGTGCGCTGGTCCCGTCCTTCTCCGCATAAGTGCCCAGCAGCTTTCACTGAGAAGGACGCAGGAGGAGCGGGTAGCCAGAACTCAGGAAGCGGCAGGAGGTGCGACCCTGCCTTAGCCAAGGGTCCAAGTTCCTGACGCGTCCACTGTCCCATGGGACTTTGCTTACAAAACACAGATTGAAAGATTGAGTCAATATGGTCACTGCAAAGCATTAAACAGCAAGCACAGCCCCCTTCTGAGTGAGCGCCAGGCCCTATGTGACTCCAGGGGTCGATTGCCCAGGCAGCTGGCCTGCCTGCTCCGCTGTCAGAGGGAAGGGTCCTCCTTGTGCGGACCCCAGCCTAGCCTGCAGGAGCGCTCCAGGAGCTTTAACACCACAGCTGGTTGACACTAGGCATTGCTCCTTTCTCCACTTTCTCCCCCAGCCTAGGGGAAAGGCAGATACTAAACAGACAAGTAGGGAAGAAAAGTACCAGACTCATTCCTCCCTACGTTTCTTCTAGGACACTGTTCAAATCTTTTTATTGTATTGGTGGGATTGCATTAGTTACACCAGCTCTCACCTACCTCCCTCATCCTTTTAAAACCACTTTATTGAGGCATAATGGATATACAATAAACCTCAAATATTTAAAGTGTACAATTTTATGAGTTTTAACATGTATTCGTATATCTATATATATGAATGAGGTCATCACCAAAATGAAGATAACATTTTCATCACCGTCTTGTAATACATCCCTTTCTCCCTCATCCCCAGACAACTACAAATCTGCTTCCCATCGCTATTGATTAGTTTACATTTTCTAGAATCTTATCTCAGTGTAATCAGAGTCTGTACTCTTTTTTTTTTTGTCTGGCTTCTTTCCTTCAGCATATTGATTTTGATTTTGAGACTCATTCATGTTGTTGTTCATATCAACAATTTCTTCCTCAATATTGCTGAGTAGCATTCTATTATATAGTTAAACCACAGTTTATCCATTCACTTGTTAATGAACATTCTGGTTGTTTCCCAGTTTTTTGGCTGTTTCAAATAAGGCTACAATGAATACTAGCATACAAGAATTGAAATGGCTGTGTTGTACGGTAGCTATATGTTTAACCTTTTAAGAAACTGCCAAATAATCTTCCAAAGTACCAGAAGCATATGAGTTCCAGTTGCGCCACATTCTCACCAACACTTGTTATCTGTCAGTCTTTTCATTTTAGCCATTCTAGAAGTATCTGACTGAGGTCTTAATTCGCATCTCCCTAATCACTAGTAATTTTGAGCTATTTTTAGTGAGCTTACTGGCCATTCACATATCTTCTTTTGTGAAACAGCTGGTAAAATATTTCCCCTGGTTTTTTGTTTGTGTTTTTGTTTTGTTTTGTTTTTTGGGTTTTGTGTGTGTGTGTGTGGTGCCACACGGCTTGCAGGATCTCATTTCCCTGACCAGGGATTGAACCCTGGCCACGGCAGTGAAAGCCTGGAATCCTAACCACTAGGCCCCAGGGAACTCCCTCCCCTGTTTTTTAAAATTGGTTTGTCTTATTGAATTTTGAGAGGTTTTTAAAAAATATATTCTGGATTCAAGTTTTTTGTTTAATATATGTGTTCCAAATATTTTCTCTTAGTCTGTGGTCTGCTTTATTTTCCTAGTTTCTATTGAAAATCAAGTTTTTAATTTTTGTTGAAGCCCAACTATCAATTTTCTTCTATGGTTCATGCTTTTTTGTGTGTATTCTAAGGAAACTTTGCCACTTTAAGATCACAAAGATTTTTCTCTTGTTTTCTTCCAGAAGTTTAATAGTTTTAGGTTTTACAATTAGGTCTGTGATTCATTTTGAGTTAATTTCTGAGGTAAGGTTTGATACCTCTTCCATTCTCCACCCCCTCATCCATATCCAGTTGATCCAGCACCATTTGTTGAAAAGAGTTTTCCTTCCCCATTGAATTGCCTTGGTACCTTTGTTTAAAATTGGCAGTATATGTGTGGGACTCTTTCTGGACTCTCTATTCTGTTCCTTTGATATATATGTTTATTTTTTGCCAATACCAAACTGTTTTGATTACTGTAGCTTTATAGAAAATATTGAAATATAAAGGTAAGGTTGGTAAATTGGAAGGTAAGTTCTCCAACTTTGTTCTTTTTAAATATTACTTTGCCATGAAGGTGTACTGCTCAGATCTCCTTCCAAAGAACCTGCTATTGGTTGCATAGTTGATGGCTCCACCCTTTGGATTTACCACCAAGTTCACAAAAAGGCTATCTTTCTCTTGGTAGCTTGCAACCAATGACTGAGTATGGTGGGGGTATGGTGATAGCCCATTCCATCCAATGCAGGACTCTTCCAACAGGCAGTCTTTGCTTGGGAACTCCCCTTTCCTGACTAAAACTCCCAGCACTACACTGTAGTCTGAAAGCCCTTTCGCCCTTTCCACACAATTCTTCCTTCCCCCTCTCCTTTCATGGGTGTCATACCTGCATTGGAATCTGACAGCTTCCTTTCTACTTCTGCTCCCGCCTCTTTTATCCTCCCCAGTCATTTTCCTCTAGAAATCTCTTGCATATGTAAATCCGGTCTTGCTGCCTGCTTCTCAAAGGTCCCTAACTGACCATACTTTGGTTATTTTAGGTCTTTTGCATTCCTGTATAAATTTTGAAATCAGCTTTGTTTTGTGAAATTCTACAAAAAACAAATAAACAAAGCCTGATGGAATTTTAATTGACAGTTCATTGACTCTACAGAACAATTTAGGCAGAATTGCCACCTTAACAATCTAGTCTTATATCACAAATCTGATGTAGCTCACCATTTATTAGGTCTTCTTCAATTTCTCTCAGCAATATTTTGTACTTTTCAATGTAGAGATCTTATACATCTTTTGCTGGATTTACTATGAAGTATTTTATTGCTTTTGGTCTTACTGTATTGGAATTGTTTTTTTTTTTTATTGGGGTATAGTTGATTTACAATGTTGTGTTAGTTTCAGGTATACAGCAAACTGAATCTGTTATACATATACATGTATCCACTCTTTTCTTAGCTTCTTTTCACATATAGGCCATTACAGAGTATTGAGTAGAGTTTCCTGTGCTGTACAGTAGGTCCTTGTTAGTAATCTATTTTATATATAGTAGTGTGTATGTGTCAATCCCAATCTTCCAGTTTATCCCTCCCCCCTCTTACCCCCGGTAACCATAAGTTTATTTTCTACATCTGTGACTATTTCTGTTTTGTAGATAAGTTCATTTATAGTCTCTTTTTAGATTCACATATAAGCGATATCATATATTTGTCTTTATCTGTCTGACTTACTTCACTCAGTGTGACAATCTCTAGGTCCGTCCATGTTGCTGCAAATGGCATTATTTCATTCTTTTATATGGCTGAGTAATATTCCATTATATATAGATATGTACCACATCTTCTTTATCCATTCCTCTGTTGATGGGCATTTAGGTGGAATTGTTTTTAAATTTTTATTTTTCAACTGATTGCTACTTGTGTATAAGAATACAACTGAATTTTGTATATTAACCTTGTATCCTGAAACCTTGCTAAATTCAGTGCTAGTCCCAGTAGTTTTCTCTCTGTTCTCCTCACCTTTTTAAACAAAAATTTTCATAGGACTCCAGTGCTCTGGTAAGAGTAGGGTGTGGGTAGCTGAGGCTTCAGCCTTTGTCTCCCCAGAACTTCCCCACCCCCAACACCTTCGAAAACAGCTTCTGAAAATTTCTGAAGAATTCCAAGACTCCAGGTAACATATCTAAACAACCCACTGTCCTAGGGGAGTTGGTATTTACTGAGTACCTTTCCCCATATTTTATAGGCATTTTATCTCATATTAGTCTTTAAAAAGAAAAAGAAAAAACACCTTGTGAGATAAGTAGAAGCAGTTCCATTTTAAAGATGAAGAAATAGAAGTTAAATCTCCTTGATATTGTCTCACAGTTGATTTCTGTCTGAGGAAGGATTAAAATCTGTCTGTCTGACTCCAAAGTTCATGCTTTTTCCTCCCCAGCCTGATGCAGGCAGAGGCAGACAGCTGGATTTTAAAATGGATTTATGCTGACAGCCAAACCTTTGGATTGACTAATTCTGCATCTGTCCAGCATATGGGCTTGTGGGTCAGGAGGCCTGACTGGCCTCTCGTGCTCCACCCCCAGGGTGCCTACCACCCTGTCTAGTTCACCAGCTTCCTGTTCCACCCACACTGCCTTTTGAGGGTACCAGTGACTTCTCTCTCACCAGTCTGATGAATTGTTTGCCAGTCTAAGAAATTTTTACTTCTCTGCTCCTTTGCAGAGAACATCTTCTTGGAACAGTTTGCTTCTGGGTCTCTTCTAAAGCCTCTGGTCACCTTTTATCTGTCTTCTGTCTGGATTCCTTATTGTGACCTCTTCTCATTAATCACCCATGGTCACTCAGTCTGCAGACTGAGGTCTTCTGTTTTGTCCCTCTCCACACTTATTCTTGGAGACACTCCTTCAAACACCTGTAGGAGCAATACCCCTCTCATCAGGTCTGCCACTTTAGTTGCCTAAAGTTATGGTCCCCAGGCTTCCTGAGTGTTCCAGAATACCCCTACTGGCCCCATAAAACGATGAAAATATCTTGGAAATTCTAATGGTTTAACATCTAAATGATGTTTTCCAGGTTGCCCCCTCCCCCACCTTCCTGTACTCTCAGAAGAGCACAAATTCTTAGACCCCATATGTCTTGATTTGTGCTTTGGAGGACATATTTAACATTTCCAAGGAATGTCCCCCACTTGAATAAGCACATTTATAATATCTAAACCTTATTGAAAAATAAGCTTACCAGCTAATTCCAAATTTCTTTTACTTCAAGGCATACCACCATTCTCTTTGTTTTCTTTCCTCCTTCCCTTCTTTCATCTAATCACCAAGTCTAGCCCATTGTTTGCTCTGAACCAGTCTCCAGTTAGGCTTTATCCTCTGCAGCTATTGCCCAGGCCAGGACCTCATCCGTTCACTCCTGATTAGCTCGAGGATTTCAAAAGACTGATCTTTTAATTGGTAGTATGCCCCAGACAGTGTCAATGACACACAGACAAAACTCTTTTCCTCTGGCACTATTTGTCACAGATGTCTAGTGATATTCAAATACCAAGAGCCTACATCAGCAGATTTTAATTGGCTCCCCATTTTCTGTTCACTTAATCCAAACTCCTTTGTCTGATCTTTGTTTTCTACCAGTGTACTGTATTACCAAGTTCATTGTTCATATTATTCCTCAATATGGAACACCGAGAAGAAACCCAAGGTTTGCTGGCCCTTTTATGTCAGGGGTCCCCAACCCCTGGGCTGCAGACCACTACTGGTCCGTGGCCTGTTAGGAACCGGGCTGCACAACAGGAGGTGAGCAGAGGGCTAGCGAGCAAAACTTCATCTGCCGCCCCCCATCACTCGCATTACTGCCTGAACCACTCCCCGCCGCTGCCGCCCCTGCCCCCGTCTGCGGAAAAATTGTCTTCCACAAAACCCGTCCCTGGTGCCAAAAAGGTTGGGGACCGCTGTTTTATGTGACTTGATCATTCTTTCCCCCATGCTGTCTGCCCATTTTACTCCACATGTCATGAATGCCAATTTTCTGTCAATCTTCAATTTTCCCTCTCATTGTAAATCCTAGCCCTATATTTTCCTATCCTAGGATTTCTTCTCTAACCCTTTCCAACCTTCAGAATGGATGTTCTAGAGTAAATCTTTTAGAATGTACTTAGCAAATATCTTACTTGCTATCAATCTAGCTCTGACAAGCAGAAGCTCCCACATTAACTGTAAATGAATATTATTAGGCTCTGAGCTTCTTCAAGACAAGGACCATGTCTGATTTAACTTTATATCACCAGTATCTAGTCCGGTGTCAGGCACATCATTTAAGTGCAGTAAACACATATTGAATAAATAATCACCACTTTATGGTATTGCCCCCTTTGGCAGTTTCCTTAAATGCAGAAGTTTCAGCTTCCTCATCTGGAAAATAGTGCTCAGAATATCAGCATCATAGATTATGAACATTAAATAAGAAAACCTTTGTAAAGGCCCTAGCACAGAACTTGGCACAGAGAGCTCAATCCATGTGAGTTCACACCTTCCGTTTAAATTTTTAGAATTGTCATCAGAACTGTAGAGTTCCCATAATTGCATATCAGGGTTATCTCTGTTAGAGCCTCTTCTGGGGTAGTACCAAATTCAAGTGTGGGTTCAACAGAAGGAAAATCCACAAGGACTACTGCTTACAGTACCCTTTGTTATCAAGTTTTGGTATGGGGCCTGGCTGAGACAGTTCTGACATGGGATATACGCTGGTTTATCTTTTTAGGGGATTCCATAAATGCATAATCTGTTTAGACACTAGGCTTCATAATGGCAGGGACTGTTTTTCCATCCCCTTCCTTCCTTTCCATACAGGAGAGAAATTATATGATCAACATATTGAATAGCCTTTGGACACTTCAGTGTGTTTACTGCAACAATGAACTCTGCATATTTGCATCCAGCAGGGAGAATGAAAATTATTAATCCTGAGGAGCTGTTAAGTCACTTTCATAGATTTAATAATTTTCATACTTTTGGAGTGGCAGGCATCCCTAAACTGAATTATGCCCTCAGTTTTTCTACCTGTAAAATAGGAGTAATAGTTTGTACTCTTACCTTCTTCTTAGGATTAATAATTATGATACAGAGGAAAGAGCACTGGACTGGGAGTCAAGAGAACTGAGCTCTATCCGTCACTTTGACCAGCTGCATAGATCTTGGGCAAATCACTTCAGCTCAGTTTCCTCATCTCCAAAATAAGAAGTCTAAATTAAGCAAACTCCAAGTCAGCTCCCAAATTTCAACTGATATGCTTTTTAAGAAATGAAATAAGTGGCCCTCTTCTCGTACCCAGGGATGCCAGGTGAGAGGAGACTTTCTGAGCACTATATAGAGAGGGGGATTTGGCCTGTGCTGTCCATGGTAGGTATGTGGCATCTATGTGCTGACCGTATGTGTCCTAGCACCACACACCAGGAAGGAACTCAAAGAAGGTGGGCATGTCTGATTGGAGGCAAGAACCATATGGAAGTAGAAGCATGGGAATTACTTGGATACCTTTGCACAAAGATAATTATTATGCTTTGTACAAAAGTAGAACCTATTACCATGCATTCTTCTCAGATTTCCTAAGCTGCCCACCAGCCCTCTGATTTATGGTTGGAGGGATTACCCATGGGTATACCCCAGCAGAGAGGGATTGGAAAAGAAATGGGAGGTTGCCTCTTAACACCTGTTAGAGTGTTAGTCCTTCCTCCAGGGACGGACTCAAGTGTAGCAGGTGAAGAGCTGCCCCTGGTATTCACTTGATGATCATGCCAAGTTCAAGGCAGATCACCTCCAACCCCAAACCTTTTTGGATCCATATCACACCTTAGAATCTATATGTGCCTATATATACCATCGTATTTCCCAGTTGCAGGAAAAGAACCATAGGGTTTCCAGTCAGAAGACTTTTGAGTTTGACCTTGGGTGAGATTCTTCAGGTCTCTGAGCTGACTGATGTAAGGATCAAAAGAGATAGGGGTGTGTAAAGTGCTTTGTTCCAGGGTTAGTCACAGCTGCCCTGGCCCCCACTCCTCTTAGATCTCCTCCCCAAATACTGTTTCAGGGAAGTTTTGTTAAATTAACTCTCTAAGACTAATCCCTTTGTCAGGGATATTTGAAGAGGGGGTAACAATGTGAGCCAGAGGGTTTAGAACCAGAGTAGACAGGGCACTGCTGTCCTGCAACTTTGAAGCGACGTCCTCAGGAGAATGCTCTGCTTTCTGTAGCATCATCTCATCCACCCCTACTCCACCTACACCTGGGTTCTCTTCCCAGCCACCTTAACTTGCTGGCATGTCACTTGACCTGCTTCCTCTCTACCTGTGCAGTTCCTAACTGTTGTGATCCGGGGATGCCCCCCAGGGAGCCCTGCCTCAGGCTCTCTTCTCACAGAAATGGTACCTCAGAGAGTCCTACCCCACTTCACTTGGGATGCGCATCATGGCAAGGAATGGCGACGCGCCCTGTGGCCACTGCTACCACAGCCCAGCCAAGTGCCCCCTCCAGTTCGTAGCCTGTGTGACAACCATGGAAAATGCGGGGTCTGAGTCACTCCAGCCAACAGAACTGGGGGTTAAGGAGTCTCTTCTGTGAAAAGATGCCTAAATCTTTACTGCCAGCCCACCTACTAAGAACTTTTGCTTTACTAAGACCAGAGGGACTGTTTGAAGGTCAGTTTAAAAGAGTTGCTTGTGCTATTGTGGCACAAGGAGAGCGCATGGGCTGGGGAGTCAGACTGGCCCTGTGTGTAAACCCCAACTTTGCCATTCACTGTTCAGGCAACATCTTGGCAAACTGCCGAATCCGGTTTACACGTGTAAAATGGAGCTGCCGATGCCTTTGCACAGCTGTTGTGAGGATTAAACAGAACTGCACTTTGTAAAGCACCTAACCCAAAGGGGCTGCTCCAAAGGTTTTTTTCTTGCTTCCCTGTCACCGGAGAATGACCAAATTATCTCAAGTATGACTCATTTAAGAGGGTGAATTTTTTTCTGGTAAAAAGCCAGCCCTGTTGTAATTGATCAGGCTCCTGCCTGACCACTTCAATTCAGGTGTTAAGGTGTCCAAAGTAAGTGGGTGCTCTGGCAGTAGGGACCTCCCACAAAGAAGGACTGTCTGTCCCCCACACCCCCTCCCCACCCTAGCAGCCCAATCCCAGCCGAAGGTTAGAAGGGAAAGGAGCATCAAGTTTTGTCTATGATTTTTAGACATCAAGTAAGGATTATGATGGAAACTTTTCATTCATGAAACTAAAACTATCCTTTTTCCTGGGAAGCCCTCACTAATGGAGAGGCTCACTTTGATTTCCTGGTTTATGATTTATACTGAGACCATTTGTATGTATGTGTGTGTGTGTTGCAGAAGTAACTAATCCCAACACAGCAGAATAAATTGGCTTAGTCTATAGTGGCCAGTCCGTCCTAAGTCTCTCATTGTACATCTCATATCTTGTAATTGTTTGTCCATCTTGGTCAGATGGCTCATTAAGACAGCCAAAGTCACAAGCTCTACAGTGCCTGCTGTGGGCCCCCTTTGTTTCCTTACGCATAGAAAAAATGTAGAAGATGTGACCCTCAAAGGCCACAGTGGCTAGGTTTGAAAAATCTTAAAGAACCACTGCAAAAACTTAGCTATCACTTGCAATAGAAATGTTTCCATATCTTTGCTTATTTTAATTCCCCTTCATATTTATGAGACTGTGGTACACTTAAAAGTAGAAACACATCCAGACACAGCCAACACAAGTTATATCTTATAGTTATTTATCCAAGTTCCTTAAAGCCACAAACAAGTTTCCACAATAATGACCAGACTGCAAATATAAGTACAATAAATCTTTAGTTCTAAAGGACAAAGCTATGTTTCTCTGTGCTTTCATAGTACATTGCTTTTAAAAAAAAGAAAGAAAGAAAGCAAGAAAGAAAGAAAGAGAAAGAAAGAAAAGAAAGAAAAAGAAAGAAGAAAAGAAAGAAAGAAAGGAAAGAGAAAGAAAGAAAGAAAAAGAAAAGAAAGGAAGGAAAGAAAGAGAGAGAGCGAGAGAAAGAAAGAAAGAAAAGAAAGAACGAAAGTTTCTGCAATTCAATTTAAAACACCCAGGTTGTTAACTTCCAAGCAAAGCAATCTCAAGAAGGAATTCTTTCTGCCTGAAATTGGTAGCAGTAACAGAAATACAAGTCATAAGCAGTTTTTTAAATCAAGTGTAATCATATTGTGCTCATAAGGAGCATTTTCTTAACAGAGGAATTGTAGGTCCCAAATATTCTGGGACTATCCTGATTTTGAATGCCCTGACTCATTGCCAACTCTGTATTTAGACTAAGTATCCCATTTTCTGGTTCCAAGAAGATGTCAGCACACTTCAACTTAAAGATAAGTGACACGCACAATTCTTATAAAAAACGAAAGTATCACAACTTGTCTTTATTGAAACTGCAATTTTCTAAAGTCTGTTTGCTTAGATCTGTGATATCTCTATGTAATGTTGTTTCCAAGTTCAATTAGGGAGATTTTTATTTCGCTCTCACAAAACATCTTTTTATGCACTTTGAGTACCCCAAGTGGGTTTATAATTACACAGTCTTAACTGAAGGGGTTCAGAGGAAAAACAATTGTTCCTCATCTCTAACTCCAGCTTTCAAGAATGACATTTAAGTCTTCAACTCCTGGGTACCTGAAAAAAGGAAACAAGGTACAGATAGCTGGAATTTCTCCTGTTTTTAGCATTGGAATGAATCTTTTCTTATGGCAATGAAAACAAATAGAAAAATGTTTGCTTTTGTGCTATGAAAGAGAGAAAAGAAAAACCAGTCCATGAATATTTGCAATAGAAGACCATAACTTGCTACTGGAATCAACACTGGATTAAAAAGCTGAAGTTTGGAAGTGAAATGATTTTGCTACTCTTTAAATATTTTAGCAGCTTAAATATACATTAGGAAAAAAAATACGCATATTCCCCCAGCAGTGCACACCACTCGGGGTGACATTTTCACTCTCTTATTTTGCCACAGTGTGGATTTTCCCCTTCAAATGAAAACCTACAGAAATGAACTCTGAAAAGGATAGATTGCTTCCCCCTTCTAGCCTTATGCCAGTAAAATACTTTAAGTGAACTGTTTTCTGATCACAAAATTCAAGTCCAAGTTGTTTTAAAAAATTAAGAAGCAGTTATTTAATAGAATACATTCTATTAAAAGTTAGCCAAGACCAACTAATAAGATCTCAAAAAATGAACATATTTCAAAGAATTTTGTTCTCTTCAATAGTTGCATGAGTTTGTTTTGTTTTTTTTCAGGAAAATGTGCAAATGTCAAGGTTACCTGGGTCTGCTGGTCACTTCTAGTTTTGGACTCTTGAAGATGGTGAGTTTTGCTAATGATGCGCGGCTGTTTAAGAACCCGGTGGATTTTCTGGCAATCACTCTTTGTGTGCCATCTTTTATAAAGGTGCTTCTTGTTGCTAAGAGATCAGTTGCTTAGAGACCAAATCATTAAAAAAAATATATATGTCAGGGGCCAACATAAATTATAACCAAATTTTGTCATTTCAGCTCGCCCTTTTAATGTTTGGCTTTTGTAATAGATCGTAACGTACCAAGAGAAGCCAATTACTAATCACAGATAGAAAACGGACCATGAGGAGGAGACAAGATCTGTGCGTACGCTCCCGTGGACAGGGAGTAACGCTGCTGATCCCTGGGAGAGAGTTACAACCTCACAGGGCTCTCTGAAACTTTGACTCCTCGTGGGGGTCTGAGATGTACTGGGAATGTAGATTTCCGTATACACATATACCTGTCCCAGGCAAACTTGAGTGCAGTTTGGAGTATGAAGACCTGGGAATTGTGAAGCTACTTTTGTCTTTTCCAAAGGAAAATTAAGAGAAAAATCTACACTTAGGAAAATGTTAAGTTGGAAATCTGAAGTGATCTTAGCCTTCAGCCAGGTATTTTTGTGTGTGAACAATTACCACTGCTTCAGGTCCAAGTGTGTATGTGCTGGGAGGAGGGGGCTTGCATACAAATCTGCCTTTTATCTTCTCCCCCGTACTCAGCATAGCATTAACCAGGAGACAGCAATAAAAACAATCAGTTGGTTAAGTAGGTAAGGTTTAGCCTTGGGGTTCTTTCTCTCCCCCTTTGTGGCAATTTTGCCCATTGAGACCCTCCCTTCAAATTAACTGTCATCCAAGTATTACCCCTCACAGGGACATTTGCATTTTAGGAATATATTTTTAAATGAAAAACTCTTAAATTTCCTTAAGAGTCAAAGGAATGGCAGCATTCCAAGCTTCTTAACAGGTAGGATAGGCGATGTGTGGGAGCAAGATAAAGCTCTATACACCCTTTCACTGTATAACTCCATAACACAGCTCCATCCCCCATCTCCTTCCCTACCTCCTTCATCCTCCACAGGTCTCTTTGGTCCCATCTTAGGTGAGAAGAAAGCAAGCAAATAAGGGATCAAAGACTTGGAGTTAAGAATCAAGGTAAGAGGTAAAAAGAGTACCTAGGATCTTAGAGATTTTTTTTTTTTACCAGCCTCCAAAGTGCTTGCCATTAGAGAAGAATTCATGCCTTTGGCTTGACCCCTAAAGGGTCTTGTGATGAACACACTGTGCGGGAGAAGGTGAGACCAGGGCTAGGAGCTGGGGTGGAAGCATCAGGTGGGGCGATGAAGAGGTCTGGCTCTCATTCACTACTTCACTCTGGTCACTGTCAGATTAGCATCATCTCATCTCTCATTTACAAAGTAGATGAAAGACCCACAACCAGTTTGGATTTATTTAGAGATACATGGCAGTTAAAAAAAAAAAATTACAGCCTGTGCAAATGGGATGGGGCTCATGCTCAGCAGAAATTCATTACAAGAGGAAATGAAACACTGACTTTCCCCAACCCAAGCTGTGAGTCAAATGGACACAGGCATTTGAGTGTCACAAAATAAACTCAGGTATGTCACCAAGCAAACATTTTCCCTTAAAATCTCTTCCTCCTTTCTCATCCCCCCAATTTTTCTTTATTGTCTATTTTTTTGAGAAAGAAATGGAAGCAGAAAGGGAAGGGATCTGAGATAGAGGAATTACGAGTAGAAGAAGGCAAGAGGAGTTAAAATTTCCAAGTACAAGGTTGGTACTTAGGAAATGCTAGTTGAAGGAATGAGAGACACGTAGAAGAGGCTAAGGGGGAAAGAGGTCATGAACTTGATGGTATGTTCCTTGAGGCAGAAACCACCTTATCCTTTTTTTTCCCCAATTCCAAGTACTTTGTACAGGCTTTTGCATTTAGAACACAATCAAATGGTTTTGTTAAATTCTAAGTCAATGGAGAAAAAGCAGAAGGGATGGGCCTGAAGGGTTTGAACTAGTCCTTGGCCCTGTACCCCATGTGCCTGGTTCCTTCCAAAGGAGCAGGCTCTGCAGATGTTTGTAACTTGGACCTCGATCTAAAAATAAAACCTGCCTTTCTTCCTATCCATCCATTCTGGTCTTTCTATCCCTTTGGCTCTAATTTGGCTCTCCCCACCCTTGTGGCCATTTGCTTTGGATTCTTAGCTTCTACTTCTGGGACATGAGGCGCCCCTGCCTGCCTTTTGGCCATCTCTTGCCTATTGAGAGGTAACTCAGGCACCACTCAGGATACCAATCCTTGGCAAGCTCCAGACTTTCACTTGCCTGGGTAGAGGTGGGGAAATGCAGTGATCTGTGAAGGACCCACTCAGTTGTCAGCACTGTGTGGCTGAAGGAAATAGGCTTGGATCCATGAGGCCTCTGCCTGCAAGTGTCCCACATTGAAGCTTTGAAAGGAAAATTTTCACACGAATGAAACTGCTCACACCAAGGAATGTGGTCTGGTGTCATGTGGGGTCCTGCAGAGCAGCAGGCCACTCTTCCACAGATGCCTGGACCACAGAGCCCTCACAGACTGATTCTATGACTGCTGGGAAGCTGCCCAGCCCATGTAAGCTCCATCTCCCGATCTCAGGCATGGGGGAGCAGCTGGGAACCCAGAACAGTAAGCTCCTGCCTCCAGATCGAGAGATGGTACACTGAGAGACATCAAGCTCCAAGGCATCCTCTGCAGAAGTGGTTGCCACTGCAGGTGCCTTTCATTGGCAAAAGCAGTGTCCTTTGATGCCACTTCCAACTGAGCACCCAAAGATCTGTTGCCTCCTGCCCAGCTGCCAGTAGTTCCCCCAGGACTTGCCTCTCTTGACTGAACACCCAAGACACTATTATTTCTAGAAAGGTTCACAGATCCCCCTTCTTAGCTAGGAGGATCTTACTCCTATCCTGGAAAGGTTCCAGTGTGGTGGCCTGCAACTCTGTTCCTATGTCTCCAGGAAACTATTCCCAGAAGAGGCCAAAAGGCCTAGAAGAGAAGCGTGACCTGCTAGATAAGAATGGAGGCTGCTTCAAGTGTTTGAGGTCCTCTCTGGAAGGACCTCTGCATGCAGCCTAAGGCAGCTAGTAAAAGCTTAACCAATACCAAACAGGGTTGCTTTTTCCAAGCAATTTTACCTTGTTGGATGCCATGTGCTGGGCAGAAAGCTACTCCTAGAAGCCAGAATACCAGAGGGCAGCAGAGGAGAGCCTGCCCTGGAAAAGTCATCTCCAGACATCAGCCCAGTGACGGCTATTAAAGAATAGGGTTTAGGCAGCGGAGGGCAGCAAAGCACAACTGCCTCAAGTTGAACTTCAGGGCAACTTTGGTAGGCGTGAGGTAAAGGGGCAGAGGGTATGTTCTCGCAGAGAAGGCTGCTCATTCTGGCCAGAGTTACTGCAACCAAGCTTGCCCTTGTGCTGATTACCTCTCTGGACTCAAAAGTCTTGTCACAATCCACAGGGACTTCTGGCATGCTAAGACCTGAGACACAGAGGCCTGAGTCAACAGCAAGCCAACCTTAAGACTCGTGTTATAGCTGTCTTCCCTGATTGCAGCTCCTCCTGGTCTCATCTCCTTGCAGTGATGAAGGCCTTAAGGCATCACATGTCATCCTCCCCTTTTGGCATGTCATCACAGCTTTACTCAGCAAAAATTCCTCTGAACACCTTGCTCCCTATCCAGATTGTTTCCCAGCTTTGTGGGGTACACATCTGTCCACAGGCACACCCACCAGTTCTCCAGTAATTACCTAAAGAGCAAGGCCAGACACAGCGTATCACTTGCGTGCTCATGAAAGATTTGCCCTTGTACCTGTCACCAATAATGGGCCTGATCCAACTATCCAGGTAATGTACCTGTAACAACCCTCTGCCCCTTCTCTCCTGCTAGAACACCCCTTCTCTCCCCTCCCTCTCCCTCTCCACCCCGCCACAGAAAATATGGCTTCTACCCACACCATGTTCCCAAAGCTCTGGTCATACCAACACTCTGGCAGCCAGCATGCCATTGGGGGAGCTACAGCAACCCCCTTCCAGAAAGACTTCTGAGACACCTTGCTCTGACGTGTTGAAGACCACAACAGAGAGCCCACCAACGACCCCTGGGCTCCAGAGCAAACACATGTGTCCAACTCACCTTATTAGTTACCAGACATTCAAGGCAGGGAGCTCTTGGACTGCAATTAGTATGACAAGTAACATAAAAAATGAGCACAGCCTAATAAACACCACCACACAGTCCAGTTTCATTGCTTTTCTTAGAGAAAGAACCATGATGTGCTTCTCATAGATTGTCTGGCCCTAGCTGACCCTCTTCACAGTTGATAATTTACCTCTAGTCACTGCCTCAGACAACTTTCAGGTATTAATTATACCCATCTGTGGAGTAGTTTACTGAGCGAGAAAAGAATGGGGAAAGGGATGGGAAACAAGAAAAGAATATGCTGTGGTGGGGAAAGGTGGAAGCAAACAGAAGCCGAGGGTCTGGTGCTCTTGAACTTACAAAGTTACATGTCCTCACAAGGTGCACACGTTAATATCCACACCGAACAAATTCCACAGTAACTTAACTCTAGAATCTTCTAATCCTCAAGAGAAAAAAAAAGGGATAATTACTAATTGTAACACAATTATAAGCCAACAATGTTGTTTTAGCAAAGTACAATTAAACTGAGCAAAATTGTAATAAATCAAAACTAGTCTCCATTCTCCTCCTTCTCTTCTCTGACCTACCTCTGAGTCCACCTATCCCTACTCTCCCTGTACATCCCCCACCAAGCCACCTCTCATCTGCAGATAAGCACCCTTCCTCCAATCCCCGTCCGCATGCACAACTGCTCATGCCTGGGACAGACACACATCTTAAAATGAGGTGGGCTAAGATAAAGGCCAAAAAGCACTAAACTAAACTTCTCTGTCTTCAGGCACCTGTTTTGTTGGTTTTTGTTTCCCCCCTTAAAGGTTGATTCCTGTCTGAACCACAGTCTTCAGCCAGCAGGGTGCAAAGTGCTTCTTATTTCACTTTGCACATTGCATTTCAAAGCCAAGTGTGCCCTAATCACCAGGCATGTCCAAAGCCCACTGTGTAAGAGTATCAGTCCTTCAATAGCTTAAAGTGAATCTTCCTCAAAAGAACAAATGTTCTCCTGCTGCCTGTGCTTCCGATACCATCACCTCCTTCCCATTCAGGATTTCCCAGTTGTTTTCATCCTGCAGAGATGTGTTGATTTGTAAGCATGGAGCAGGTATCCAGTGGAAGGCTGATGAAAATCACCCAGAAGGAAATAAAAGGCAGGGATCCATGAACAGGAGATATACTGGCTTACATACAAGCAAGGTGTTGACACCTCATGCCCATGACATCTTTTTTTTTTCCCCCGTGTTTCTTTTCAATTTTTAATGTGGCTATGCAAAAATTCCAGATTACATATATAACTTAGACCTGTCTATACAGAGAAATTATTTCAAATGTACTTTCTTTTTTTTAAAGATCATTATTGGAGTATAATTGCCTTACAATGGTGTGTTAGTTTCTGCTTTATAACAAAGTGAATCAGTTATACATATACATATGTCCCCATATCTCTTCCCTCTTGCGTCTCCCTCTCTCCCACCCTCCCTATCCCACCCCTCTAGGTGGTCACAAAGCACCTAGGTGATCTCCCTGTGCTATGAGGCTGCTTCCCACTAGCTATCTATTTTACGTTTGGTAATGTATATATGTCCATGCCACTCTCTCGGTTTGTCCCAGCTTACCCTTCCCCCTCCCTGTGTCCTCAAGTCCATTCTCTAGTAGGTCTGTGTCTTTATTCCCGTCTTGCCCCTAGGTTCTTCATGACCATTTTTTTTAGATTCCATATATATGTGTTAGCATATGGTATTTGTTTTTCTCTTTCTGACTTACATCACTCTGTATGACAAACTCTAGGTCCATCCACCTCACTACAAATAACTCAATTTCATTTCTTTTTATGGCTGAGTAATATTCCATTGTATGTATGTGCCACATCTTCTTTTTTTTTGTTTTTTTTTGTTTTGTTTTTTGGGTAAAGATTTAATTTTATTTATTTTTGGCTGCGTTGGGTCTTTGTTGCTCTGCACAGGCTTTCTCTAGTTGTGGCGACTGGGGACTACTCTTCGTTGTGGTGCGCAGGCTTCTCCTTGTGGTGGCTTTCCTTGTTGCGGAGCACAGGCTCTAGCGTGTGGGCTTCAGTAGTTGTGGCTCGTGGGCTTAGTTGCTCCACAGTACGTGGGATTCTCCCAGACCAGGGATCGAACCCATGTCCCCTGCATTGGCAGGCAGATTCTTTGTTTTGTTTTTTTTATAAATTTATTTACTTTATTTTTGGCTGTGTTGGGTCTTTGTTGCTGCGCGCGGGCTTTCTCTAGTTGCAATGAGCGGGGGCCACTCTTCATTGCGGTGTGCAGGCTTCTCATCGCCATGGCTTCTCTTGTTGCGGAGCACGGGCTCTAGGCTCGCGGGCTTCAGTAGTTGTAGCACGCGGGCTCAGTAGTTGTGGCTCGCGGGCTCTAGAGCACAGGCTCAGTAGTTGTGGCGCACGGGCTTAGTTGCTCCGCGGCATGTGGGATCTTCCCGGGCCAGGGCTTGAACCCATGTCCCCTGCGTTGGCAGGCAGATTCTTATCCACTTCTAAAACAACAGCTCCAGGTTCCTCTGCCTGGACAACTCCCTCTTCATACTCTGTGGAGCTGTCACTGTTAGAACTACCTGATACCTGCAAGTCTTCAGAAACAGGATTCCTAGTCTCTGAATCATAAGAGGTGGCTGGCGAATAAGGCTGTGTCCTGCTCACTTGAAAGTAAGCATCCAACGGTGTTCTCAACCTGGCACTGTTTGTCCTGTGAGACCCTCTGGCTCTTGCCCTCTGTGAAGCAGAACTCCTCCTCCTCCTAGTTCTCACTGGCCCCACCCTGTGTTCCAAAGTTGGTCTCAGGAATTCCAGCATGCTATGAAGTCTCCGCAGCCCATTGATGAAGCCGTTCATTGAATCCAATGAAGATGCTTGGGCAGTGTAGTTAGCACCAGATTCCTGCCTACGTTCCTCTGAAACTCCTGGATTGATGTTCTTCACAGTCTCTCCTCCTGGGAGCTCCTCTGTCACATCAATGGACACCTGTGGAGCAGGCTGAAGCAGGGGCAGTCCCTCTTGGCTGCTGATCACTTCATCAGGAGAGGGCTGGAGCAGGGGTGGTCCCCCTTGGCTGCTAACCACTGCAGCAGGTGCAGGCTCAAACAGGGGTGGTCCTTCCTGGCTGCTGACCACCTCAGTATGAGAAGGCTGGAGCAGGGGTGGTCCCCCTTGGCCGCTGACCACTTCAGGAGGAGCAGGCTGTTGTGCAGCACCATGATCTAACTGCACCTGAAGATCATATTTCATTGCTTCATGAGCCATCACTCACCTGAAGCCGGAAAGACGCGGTCAGACTCGCCTGCCACATCTTCTTTATCCACTCATCTGTTGATGGACACTTAGGTTGCTTCCATGTCCTGGCTATTGTAAATAGAGCTGCAATGAACATTTTGGTACAGCCCATAACATCTTTTTTTTTTTTTAACATCTTTATTGGAGTATAATTGCTTTACAGTGGTGTGTTAGTTTCTGCTTTATAACAAAGTGAATCAGTTATACATATACATATGTTCCCATATCTCTTCCCTCTTGCATCTCCCTCCCTCCCACCCTCCCTATCCCACCCCTCTAGGTGGTCACAAAGCACCGAGCTGATCTCCCTGTGCTATGCGGTTGCTTCCCACTAGCTATCTATTTTACGTTTGGTAGTGTATATATGACAATTTGAGAGAGGTAAGCAGTGGCAGATTCAGAATATACCTCTAGGAGGCCTCTAGAGGGGACAGAAGGTACTGCTCCAGTCTTGCCGAGGATGATTCCAGCAGAAAAAGCTTTCGATCCATCCCGCCCATCATTTCCATCCATGGGGTGGCATCCATAGAGGGCAGGGTCGACAAGAGTGGGGTTTTGCCACCACATGTTCCTCCTAACACATAACTCATCCAGATGACACCCACTCCAAATGAAAAATAGACCTCTGGGAATGAGCTAGAAAATTTAATCAGTCTTCCTTCCTTACCGATCCTGTCCTTCCCAGTCCCCTAGACCAACCCCAATCAAAATAATAGAAAGTGTAACTTCTAAGGAAAAGGAAAAACAACCCAGTCTTGTCAGCCAAGAGAGAAAGTGGCTAACAACTGTCACGGGGTTAGCATGATTGTTTCCAAGAGCCACTGCTAAAGCAATGTAAACCTTGATGCAAATCAGGGAAGGTCTGTTTTGAAGCGACCAGGAAACTGAGCCCACTTGAACTTAGGGCTTTTCACAGTGTTGCTTCCTTGAGGCTGTTGTGAGCTGCCTCAGGTTCTCGAGCAGCGGCAGCTCAGACTTTGGTACCACGACCTGCAGATGGTACCTGTTCCCACACGGGGTCCCCAGGCGCCTCCTCCTCTGCTGGGCACAGACACCTTTGCTCTAACTCACCCTGCCGGTCTCCACCTACTCTCAAATGGCACCCCACTCTAATTTTTCAGTAAAACCCCAAAGTAATTATTATACTGACTCCTAATCCTCTTCAGTGATTCGGGGCTAAAACTCACCCCTGCAGGTCTCCCCCTACTCTCAAATGGCACCCTCCTCTAATTTTTCAGTAAAACCCCAAAGTAATTATTACACTGACTCCTGATCCTCTTCAATGATTCAGGGCTAAAACTATGAAAGGAAACAAAAGCACCACCTTCTGGACATCCAACCCAAAGCAGGTCCAGGTCACCAGCTGATTTTATTGGTAATTGGTAATAGGAAATTCTGACCATGTGCATCTGGGAGGTGGGGCGTGAATTGAAGGTGGAAGGCTAAAACGTTCAGTGCCTCAGTGAAATAGTCCATGGATGACTAGATTTGATATATATAAGCTAAAGAGTATTATTGGAGTAAAATATAAGCAATAGAAGGCTGTTTTCATACAACAGTTTAAAAGCACCTTGAATTTGACAAATCATCTCAAGATACTGGAGTCTCTATTTTTTCCCCAGCCTATCTTTCCCCAAAATTCATGAACCTCTGAAGAGTAAGAACCATGTCTTACTCATCTTCTAATCCCTGGGCTGCTGATGCCTGTAGCCGTCAGTAGTTCGGCAGCAAATTTTGAAAGATTGGAAACTCTTTACCCTTTGCCTCATGTCCCCAGCCCCCACTTTCCCTGGTGCTCCTCAGGTCCTGACAGCTGAGCTACCTGAGCTCTCAATCCTGCCACATTCCCAGACCAATCACGTCTTGAGACAGGAATTCTTATTCAAGCAGCCACAGCTATGCCCACTGTCCAAAGTGTGATGCCAACTTGCTGCCCACCCCCAGTTGTCTAATTTGGGCCTTGTTGCCTTGGAGCTGACCCCTAGCATTCCACAATTGCTACTCAAGGCAGATCTTCCACCATCCCATACTCCTTGGGATTCCCCTGCTGAAACCTGGACTGTTGCACCTAAGGCTTCACTACTGGGTACGGGTTCATCTGACCCCATTTCCTTGGTCTCGATGAGCTGTCCAGTAAGCACTCCAGCTCCACCACCTTGCCTGTGCATGCTTCTGTGGCCCACTACAGAGACAGCGTTCACTTATCCCCCTAGCCTGCTCCCCTACCCTCATCCACCATCCCTTCCTTCCTGGAAACAGAAGCCCTGATCTGAACCCCTGGCCCAACAGTTCACTCGCAATTAAACTCAGACTATTCTCAGTGGTGACAGCAGCCTCTCTGCCCTCAGTCTGGTCTCTGCTTTGCCCCTCTGGACACCTCCCACCTCCATTTCCTAAACCCCTGGTACTGACCATTTGTTTAAATCAAGACAGGGGATTACTGAGCACTGTGCCCTCCCCTCCCAGCTGGCCCTCCACTTAGCATATGGCCACAGTTAGTGAGAGGGCCCTGCCATCTCCCAGCCTTTCTTGGCAACCTTCAACACAACAAAGGGATCTGCAGTATGGTGGTGACCCCACCCACTAACGCACACACACTGGATTCCAGCTTCCTTCTTGCACTGTCAAGAGAAATGGAAGGTGAACTAAGCAGGGAGGGGTTGCTCTAAACCAGGGTTATTGCTCTAGAACTAGGGTTTGGGGTTTGTTACATTCTTCATGGAAGGAGGGGTACAGATCTCTGACAATGAGACATGCTAAATTGTCTGGGGACAATCCCACTTTCTGTGGTGTTTTATTCATTTCAGTGAAGATAATTTACTTTGTGCTTTACTAAATACACAAATCCTTACATTTCAAATGCCTTGTTACACTTTACACACATTTCCAAAAACATTTTTAAAAAGAATTCCTTCTCAAATTGTGAATTTGGGGAAAGGGGGCCCCCAGGTGAGTAGGTGACTGGGCCATGGCTATCCTGGCATAGTTCTGGGCATGGGACAGCTCTCCCAGGGGGCCCTGCACCTCACTTTAACCACAGAGTTCATGTTCCAAGAGTCCTGCTCTCATCAACAGGGACATCAGCTTGGCTCTGCTTGTCATCATTCTTGGTTCCTTCCCACGTGAGGCTGCAAACCACCCTCCAACTTTAGCTGGGTGGGTACTTTGGAGCCTTTGGCCATGCTGGGATGGCAGGTTTGCCTCCCGAACTCTCAGCTGCCCACTGTGTCCCCTTTCCTCCCCACTCCCATCAGACAGCCAGGATCCTTCATCATCCTCTCCACACCCTTGCCAGAAAACTTTCCTGAGTCTTTCATCTCTTCTTGTAAATGAGAGGCAACCTTGGCACCTTCTCTAGAGCTATTTGCTTTTTAAGCCTTTTTCCAGTGAATCAAGGAATAAAACCTGGCCCCTTTGAAGGGATTTATCATTAACCCTCAGGGGGCTGGAGGAGTTTTTCCAGTGCCCTGATGTCCTCCACAACACTCCTGCTACCAGACCTAGCAGAGGCTGGCGAGGTCAAGCGTGAATAGCCCCCGTGTTCCTCCACCATGCCCCCACCCCACCACCCAACTTCAGGCCCACCACAGAGTGAGCGGAAGGCAGACAGCGGGTGTGAAACTGAGGATGAGTTGCAAACCCATCTTTTGAAGACTGTCACTCCTGGCTAGTCCCAGCCTGCATTCGCCCACACTTCCCCAACTCCTCCGAGTTTCTTTTTATCTCACATTCCTGCTCAGCTTCCCAGGACCTAGCTGGGAATGAGGCAATGTGTTTCTCCTTGCACAGTGCCTGGCACATAGTAAACACTCAGTAAATGTTAGCTATTAGTAATAAGAAGAACAAATCCAGAATGAAATACTGGATGCTTACATAGAAGCTGCAAGGAACAGCCAGGGGACTGCCCAGTGGTGGGCAGCTAAATTCTCAGCACTTGGTGAAATATTCATTTAATGTTTCTGAACTGGAGGGAGTTTCAGTTCTTTCAAGTGGAAACAGAAGGCATTTTGCCAAATGACAATGATAAGAGTTCTTTATTATTCCTAAATCTCCAGGAAAGTTGAAAAAAGGTTTTTCACACACTGGCTGAACATCCTGCTCAATACCTAAGATGGAGGTTTATGACAGAACACCACCCACCTGTCTTCTGTCTTGGCTGCGAGAATTCCAACTGGTCAGGTGATGTAAAAGATTTCATAGGACCCAGCACTGTCTATGGAAGGAGGTAAAGCTAGTGAGATGTGTAAAACCAAATAAGCAAGCAATACTTGCAAGATTCTCACCTAAAGCTAGGGAACAGAAAGATGAACAGCCAAGGTTCTGCCTTCAGAGTCCAGAATTAATCTTGCTGCCTTAAGCCCAGGATCACAGCACTGCTTTCTTCCCTCCGCCTCCTCTGTCATGTTGCTCTACACATGGAGGTTGGAATTTTGCCTCCATTTCCTGAGACTCTGGATTTCCAGCTGGTCCTCTTGCACTTCCTTGACTTCTAACCTGCTCAGCCAGGGCACAGGTTTGCTCCCCCGCCTGAGACTTGCCACGCCCCCTGCTGTGAAGGCAAGAACCCAGCACCTAGATGCAGGTAAAGCCCCCACTTCACTTTGAGCATCGCCAGGGCCCAAAAGCATTGCCCCCAAGCTCTAGACTGGATACCATTGGGTAGAACACTGGCTACCCTCCCCACCAGATGCCAGATTCTGTGTCACTTTCATCCCAGCCTGCCTTGTGATTGAGCCAGTCAAAGTTTGGCAGAAAACTAGGTTGGAGGGAGATTATTTAAGACCTTGAAAGTCAAGATATGGTGGGGTCACTGCAGGTGTTTAAGCAGGGAATCCAAATGATCGGAACTGTACTTTAGGCAGTGGTGGTGGGCAGGGTGGATTGGATGGGCAGAGCCAGAAGGCTCTGGGAGGCTGGTTGCATGGACCCAAATAACTTCCCCTCAGGGTGGAAAGGAGGGGACCAATGTGAGAGATGGTTCAGAAGAACTGACTTGGACTTGGGGAGGTGTAGGGGAAGGGGAACAACATTATTACATTAAACAACTAGATAATTGCAAAAACATCTTTTGAATGGCGTCTTCCCTGACTGGCTCCAGCCCCTATGAGCCCATGCTCTCCTAACTCCTCAGAGTTTCTATTTACTTGAGATTCCCACTCAGTTTCCCAGGAACCACCTGGGGATGAGGCAAACCCACTTTGGAGGGAAAATGTCCATGCTAAGAAGAAAGGGACAAAGGGACCAATATCTAGCAAGTGCTTATGGCAGAATGAGCATTGGTAGCATTCATGGGACATGAGAAAAACGGACCTTGCTTCAAAGGCTACACATAAAAGTGCAGAGCCAGAATTCCAACCTAGGGGTGTGACCCCAAAGTCTTTGCCCTTTGCAGTGCAGAGTGTTTCTCTAGAGAAGCCAGAAAGAGGAACAAAATAGAGGGGGAAGATGACAGCTTTGAACGTGTTGAAGGGCTGGCAGAACAGGCAGCAGTCCAGTCAGCAGTTAGAACTGTGGGCATGGAGATCTGGAAATAGATCAGGACCAGCAGATACAAATCTGAGCATCAGTCACAAAGGAAACTCTGGGATACATCAAATCTCCAACATAGAAATAGAGATCAGGAAAGAAAGCTCAAGCTAGAACCCTGAGGGACATCCTTGGTTTAGGAACTAATGAAGAAGCAGAAAAGAAGCCATGAGAGCAGAAGGAAAGCCAGGAAAGGATCATTTAACTGGAGCCCAAGGAGGGCAGTGTAAAAACAGGAAAGAAAAGCCATCAGCTTAGAACACTTTATACTGACTAGTTGAAAAAATAAGAAGACGCCAGCAGCTTCAGCAATTAGGAACACTTGTGCTCTCCCATCAGTCAGATTCAGTCAGATGGTGGGCAAAGGGGCTGTTGAGCAGCAAGTGTGGACTCTTCTTTCAAGAAATTTGGCAGTAGAAGAGGAGAGAACTGGAAAAGATGGGGTAGGGGAGGAAGACCCTTCTGCGGACCAGGATTGCACAGGTTTAATCATTCATCTCATAATCTCTGCAATGCTCAGAGAGAGAAATCGTCCCTAACCAGATTATTTATTGGCCCTGGACAGACCATACTTTAGTAGCAACAGTTTTACAACACCTCCCTTTCAACTCAAACTCCCTGGTGGGAGTAATTTTGCAATTACCGCTGGCTGTAAATTAACCAGTCTCTAATATGATGCTAGAATCTTGGAGGTCACCTCATCCAGCCCTCCACTCCATGCAGCAGCAGGAATAGCTCAGCCTGGCAAAGGAGCTTGTAGACCCAAAAATCTACAGAAAGCTGTGAGCATTTTCAAAACGGGCCAATCGTATCCAACTTTTGTGTATTTAATCTGTTCCTTGGCATTACCCATTTTTTCAGCCTTTGAATCAGAAGGGGCTGTCTTAGGAGGAACAATGTTAAAAACCAAGGGGAAAGGCCAGTTCACTTAGGGCCACAGGTGAAGGGGCCAAGTGGGAACAAAATCCAGCCCCTGCTTCCTTGCCTAGTTCTGTGTCCATCCAGACAGGACACCTTTTTCTAAATGGCACAAAGGAACGTAGGCTAGTGGGGGCTTGCTTATACATTTACATCGGGAGAAGGGCTGGGGTCCTTCTGAGTGGGTTGAGAGTGGGTGCAGAGCAGCTGTCTCCTCAAGAGAACCCATTTTTTCCTGACGGGGCCCTCTAGCACTCGCGGGCCTAGTCCCCAGCAGCCAGGCTCTCTGGCTTTCAGCCCAGGGTTGAGGAGAGGCTGGGGTTGCTGGGGCTGAGTGCTCCACAGGCCATGGTGGTCTTGGGTAGACAGGTCGGCTTCCAGAGGAGCACTGGATAAAATAGGGGAAGGGGCCAAGATGATCTGCCGAGTTGTGGGAACAAGCCTTAGGTGTTCAATGTCTGGTGCAAATAGTGTCAACTGCGAAATCTGTGCAAATTGTTTCAAACACAAAATTAACAAGTCTGAGCTAACCCTCACCCCTGTCCTTGAATGAGCTAAGTGAGAGCAGCCTACAAGAGGTTAAATCATGTGGAAAACCTTATTTTATTTATTTTTTTTAGGAAAAGAAAAGTGATATTTATTTTATTATTTTTTTATAGATCTTTATTGGAGTATAATTGCTTCACAATATTGTGTTAGTTTCTGTTGTACACCAGAGTGAATCAGCCATATGCATACACACGTCCCCATATCCCCTCCCTCTTGAGCCTCCCTCCCATCATCCCTATCCCACCCCCTACGAAACCCTTATTTTAAAATGGAGCTACATTTAGTCAAGAACCACTTAATGTAGCGTATGTCTTCAAATCATTGCCATTTTCCAGAGAAAATGTGCTTTAATTCCTTGATGCCAAAGAATGTCAGCTGCATTGTGTAATGAAAGTAGAATAATTGAGCTACTTGTTCATTACAAAGCTCTCCAGCTGAATACCCCAAATTCTTCAGTGGCTGAGTGGGCTTGCAGTGAATTAACGTTCCTTCAAAAAAAATTTTTTTTGAGGTAGGATACAATATTTACAATAGAATTTTTTGTGAAGTGCTACTAAATTCTTTTTTACTCCAAGAAGGATCAACGCATTATTCTTTGTTGATAATGCCAGGGTGATTCAGAAGGACAAGCAAAACGTTAACCAAGTGTTACACAGAAGTCCAGACAAGCTTTACTCTGGCCACTTTTCTCTCAGTTTCCGCCAGAGAAACTTGACGTTCGTTTTCCTAATTTACTGCCCCTTTCTCACAGAGTTCCTGCCAATTGCCTTGCCTCCAGGTAACTGAAACACCAATTTTCCCCCATGAGCTGGAGAACCCCATAAAGGCAGAGACCATGTTGTATTTAACATCCCCGCCCTCAAAACCATGCAGTAGAGTACTTCACGCCTAGGAGTCTCTCAGGAAGGCACTGATGTTGGGTATAGAAAGCTAAGTTTAGGTGAGAGACTGGAATAAAAACGGATAAACGAAGTCCAAACTCAGAAAGACTGATGTCACCGGGTATGACTGACACAGTCTCCACATCTTCGCATTTCCTGGAAAGATTAAATGAAGTGCCAGCTGAGTCAGGGCTATCTTGTCCCATTCTGGCTGGCTTTGGGAAAGCTGGCCGCACATTCAGTCACAAAGCTCCGGCAGCAGTGGGGTTTGGGGAGTGGAGAGAAGAGTAAGAAAAGAGAGAAGGGACACAGTGAAACGTGGCCAGACCAACGAAGGCAGGCAGCAGACAGAAGCATGCTTCCAGGAGTATGGGAGCATTTTAAAGATCACAGATAGGTTGAGTTTGAAGACAAGAGAGAAAAGACTCCGATTTCAGGAAGTTGCTCCTTGATTTGATTTTTCGGTTGATTCCAGAGAGGTGAGGCTAGAAGCTAGATAGCAGGAAGGTAAGAGGGGCTTGGTGGGGGGGGGGGGGGAGACGACGAGACGAAGACCTAAAAGCTGGCAGGGGGTTGCCTATGTCAGACTGGGGCTGGGAAGGGGAGTGGACACTGGAGTTTTATTTTAACAGCAACCCTCTAGGCAGTGGTTATGGCAGAAGTGGCCTTGAGAGAAAGAATCTGAGGAGCAGAGGAAAAGTACATTCTTCCTCTGAAATTGGAAGGAAATAGAAAAGAATGGCTATAGATTTGATTTGCTTCCATGCATCTCCCTCTCCCAGGTCTAGATAGTATACGGGGTAACGGAATGGAAACTGTCACAGTCACTTCTTTGTAGCGTTGGCTGGTCGCTAAAAAGAACAAATGAGCAGTGGTGTCGATCCACTGACCATCAAAGAACACTGTCACCTCTGAACTGGTGATCTCTAGAGCCAATCCATGGACCAGTGTCCTTCCGTGCAAAACATCTCCCTGAAATATGGACAATGAGGTCCTTTTCTTCATAGAGCTAAATTCAATGTAAAGGACTGTCCTTTATGCTAGATTATATCCTTTTCCCCTTTTTTTGGTATTAAAATGTTCTTTGCTGAACATGAAACAATGATAGTTTGGGGAAAAACCCAAACTCTGATCTACTATCATTGTTTCATGTTCAGCAAAGAACATTTTAATACCAAAAAAAGGGGAAAAGGATATAATCTAGCATAAAGGACAGTCCTTTACATTGAATTTAGCTAATATCTTTACTTAGCAAAAGAAAAAAATGCTGTTTCTTGTGCGTCCCCCTCTACCACCGCCATCGTTTATTTTTTTCATAATCCTGTTTGTAAAATAAATTCGTGGGAACCATTGTTCTCAAACTAATGTTTCTATAGCTCTAAAATACAGTACAATTATTTTATATAAAGTATTTCAGAGCACCCAAGGAAAGACATTTTGGGTTTGGTCTCCCGGGAGGATTAACCCCCTCATGCCTGTGCTGCAGTCGAATTGTGAATTGTTTCCTGTTTCACCTTGAAGATGAGTGGGACGTCAAGTCTTTTCGACTCAACTATTTCCAAAAGGACCATGTGATGACTCTTGTGTACACCTCCCTCCAGACACACCAGTGAACAGGTATGTGGTGGGAAAGAAGCTCATGCAGCCCTGAGATCCCAGCCCTTTAGACCTGGAAGGAACTTTAGAGCTCATCTTGTCACTTAATCTGGATTATTCTATGAGGCCCTTTTTAAGGGAACAGATTTGCCCAAGGCTGTACAACCAACTAGCGGCAGAGCCAAGATGAGACGCCGAGTCTCCAAACCCCCAACCAGCCCTCACCCATCTCCACCTATTCCTAGCTCAGAATTACGGCAACCCCCTCTATTCCCAACAGGTGAGCCTCAAGGCCTACAGCGGGAGCCTTGGCCCAGCATGCTAGGCCTACTGGGTGGTACGTGGAGTAGAGTGCCATTTTCTCCTTTGTAATAATGGCCATTTGCCTCAAATGTTTAATGCCTTCCTGATTGTATGACTCGGAGCTGGTGCTGTAGCCTCAGTCCCCTCCCAGGGGTCTTTTCTTCCAATGACCCAGGGGTCAGTTCTTGGTCCACCTCTGCTTCCACAATTTCAACAAGGCTTTCCTGCAAACGCCTCCACTGCCCTGCTCCCTCCCCCACTTCCCTGTTCAGTGCCCACCCCCAAGAGTGGAATTATGTCTCTTGTGAACCAGACCTCATGGGAATTCCAGTTCTACCGATTGGCACAAAAATTCTCATAGTAGCCTGTGAGGCTGAAAGATCAGGAATTACAAACAAGAACACCTCTAGGGCTGGCAGAGACCTAGCAAAGTCACCTGATACTGTGACTGTAAGGGACATTGTGGACAGTGGCACCATGGGGCCATTAGAATAGGGGAGGATTTGGGCCACTCTGAGAAATGGAGGGAGGACCCAGGAAAGCTTCACAGAGAAGTCATTTGAGCTGGACCTGGAAGAATGAGTTAGAGGCAGAGAGAGGACTTTCCAAATCCAGCTCCCTGCCCCTTGTCATAGAACCAACCTTCCCCAGAGAGCAAAGCAGCAGCTACTGAGGAGAATCTCATTAAGAGCCAGAGAGGAGCTGCCAGCTGGGGTGCAGCTACTGTTTGGGGTAGTGTAGAACCAAATGGTCCTTCCTTACTGATTTGGGTTATGCCCCACCTGATAAAATAAGGTCATCTGTCCACTGACTATAAACTGCGATTTAATGCCCAAATGCCATTAAAGTTACTCTGTATTTTTGGCTTCTTTAATCTTTTTTAGAGTTTGTAGAATAATTTGAAATTTTTTTGAGCCCATGCCATGAAAAATAAAGTGTAATAAATTAATGTTTTGACTATTACACTGGCAAGTTTAACAAGTTATATTGACATCTCACTATGATTTATGCCCTTGGGTAATGATACAACCACTTCATGGCGCATGTTATGATAAGGTGTTCAGTTGGAGATGTGTCATGAGCATGTGTTTTCATGTGTATCATGGAAATTAACATAAAGGAATCCAGAAACAGATTCTATCTTTGTGGAAAGAGCATTCACATGGGAATCAGGAAGACTTAGCTTCTTTCCCCAGCTCAGCTCCTGGCACTAAGTGTCTCATCTCTAACTACCATCCACTTCACTTTCTCATCTGTAGAAGGGAAGCAGTTGCCTAGGGAGGGCAAAAATGTAATAGATGGTTTCTAAGGACTCTTCCAGCTCTGTCATTTCTATGATGAAATTCAAGGAATTCCTCTATTGAACAGTGGTCCAGAACATTCCCTCCATGCCTGTCAATCTTGTGTAACGTTTGCTTCTGAAACCCTGAATCCTTGGCTTTCTCAGGAGCTCTTAGCATTAGTAGTTTGCCGACTCAAAAATTCCTCAACTGCTAATGCTTATTGTCCCACTTTAGCTGTTGCTGAGAAAGAGCCAGCAGGGCTGGGGGAAGTGAGAAAAAGGAGCTGGATCTGGAGCAAAGAATCACCCCTGGGATAATGGATCACTGCTTTTCTTGGAATTAGAAAATGAGGCCTGAGCTGACTGCAAATATGAGGTTGCTCATATGGCTAGCAGGAAGCTAGGAAGTGAGGTGCCCGAGGCCAGGCCCCCATCTGCCAGCTCCAGGCAGGTTTCTGGGAACCAACAAAGGCATTTTCTGGCTCCTTCAGTCCTCTGCCTCGGAAGGCTCCATTCAGAAGCGAGGAACCTTCTGCCAAAACAGAGGACATTTCCTCCTAAGCCCCCCTGTACTCCTTGCCATTGTGGGCGGCATCTTCTGTCTCGTGGCACCTGGGCTTCTTGCCATCACCAGGGCTTCCTTTTGATCCCTGGTTTACATGGCTTTCTGTTGAGCAAATAAACACGCACTCGTCCCCGCCCCCAACAAGACAAAGGCGATTCATTCACAGGAGCTGCTGCCCAGCTGATAGGTGTTCTGGCCTCCTTGCAATGCAGCCAGGCATGCTGCTGACCCCAAAGGTGAAAGGCTTTATCAGCCATTCTCATCCCCCGGCTAGCCAGTTGCTACCCAAGATCATACAATAATTTTGATATTTGCCTTTCCTCCCCTACTCCTGCCCCCACAGCTCTTAGTGGCTCTTAGGACAGAGCTGTTTCCAAAGTGGCCTTTGATCAGGTCAGCTGGAGCCTGGAAAGGATGGGCCATGTGGTCAGGGTTGCCTTGCCGCAGCTGCTCAAATCCTACATCTGCAGACCTGGCTGTGCCTTTGGAAAGACAAGGCCATGAGGAACCCTTTCGGGGTACTTCCCCACATGGAGAGGGAGAGGGAACGAGAAGCCCCTTTGTAGGAATGTAATGGCTGAGAAAACAAGTCCACCTTTCTGGCTTATCCTGACTTTGGGGCTCAGCAATCTTCCTTTCACTTTCATCTTATGGCCTAGCGGGGGAGACAAGACCTTCACTAACATGCTGTCCAGCTTTTAGAGTTTAAGGGAGAGCCCAACCAAATGGTCGCTGAGTCTAGAGGAGGGAACATTGACTTCCAGCTGGACACTCATGCAAGGGTCTAGAGGTGGTGACATTTGAGCTGGGCCAAGAGGAGAGGTAGGATTTCACTCGGCAGAAATGGAGATGGGAGGGCTCTCATTTATGCAGCTGCCTCTGTGTGAAGGCAGGAGAATGCAGAGCCAGTCTGAGCAACAGGGAGAGTGGAGAGGCAGCCGATGAGGTAGGACAGACCACACCACCACAAATAAACACGCCCCTCCAGTTTGTCAGTCAGCCCACCTGGGAGTCCTGAGCCACCAGGAGTCCTGAGCCCAGTTTGAGTAACACTCTTCAGACTCTCTTCTTCATAGAAATTCATGAAGAGGATTTGGAGAGAGAAGTGACCCCTAAGAAGTCCTTAAAGGGCAGCTCCATGATCTCAACTCAACTTACTCCTTCTCTAGGCTTCTTTGGAATCATTCCAACAAATGTTTGGACTCGTCCAACATTTTTCTACGTAAGTTACTGAGTGCTCTATGTTTTACCCCAAGCCACAACTGACAAGAAGGGCTACAAACAGCCTATTAACTTGTCGTTTAGAGCTAAGAGTCTTTAGAAATCATTTTGGTGCTTTTCAGAGTCATCTCCAGGGTGCAGTAGAAAGAGGTTTGAGTCACTTGTGACAGCATTGAGTAAAACTGACCCCTTGCTCCCCTGCCAATTGTCAAAGCAGAGAGTTTCGGGAATAAGACCCTAAAGAGACTACTCCCACCATGCCTGCCAGGCCTGCAGCTCTAGAACCTCCTGTGCCAGAGGCCTGCAGAGTCTGAGCAGGCGCACCTCCAGCTCCTCCTCTAGCCCTAGCCCTACACTGGGAACCAGCTCCTGCTGCTTTTCCCTCCTACGAGGAATATCATTTCCCCTGAATTATATCCATCTTCTGTGCCTTTTTAGTGTATCAAATGATCAGGGCTCCCTGTTAGTGTAACTGGTTTTTTATTTGTTTAAAAAATATAATAAGAAGGTCATTCCCTTTAGGAAAATCACCACCCCTAGAAACAGAAAATAATAGTAGGGGACAGACTGAATTGGACACCAATATGATTGAAGGCCAGCAAAGTGTGATCAGAGAAACAGCAGGAAGGAGAAAGAGGCGAAGAGAAGTGAACAGAAAGCTAAGAAAGGAAACCACCTCCCTAAGGAAGATAACAGAGTCAGACCAGGGGCAGGTGGGGATGGCTGTCAAAAGAGAAATCAGATCCAAAGAGACCTGCCACATTAAGGGTTGAAGAGGTACTTTGCTTGGGCTTAAAACGGGCATAGGAAAGCTGGACTTTGGAGGCAAACTACAAGGCAGACAGAGGCTGGAAAGACTCAGGACTGAGTTTGGAGGCTGAAAGAATACCAACGTGGGGAAATTCCCAAAGGCAATTTCTCACACTGGACTTGGCCATGTTGCCCCTTGTCATTTGCGTCCTCCCCTCTGATACCCTGAGGTTATTTGCACTATTCTATAGTTCCCACCCTAGAAGGGCAGCCACTGAGCATGCACCTGAGGGGGCACAAAGCATCCTTTCCAAATTAGGTCAGTTTAGCCTTTCTGGTCCTGAGTTGACCAGAGGCAGGATTCACCTAATTCTGGGTGCAGGGGCTACACCTCCAAGGCCAAGGCTCCTCCCACTGAGCTAGGTGTATAAAAGGTCGAGCAGAGAATGAATGTCCCCTTGCCACTCCTGAGGCTTCTCAGGATCAGGGCCACAGGCCTGCATGCTGACCCTACTCTTGCTAACCCACCGTGCCTTCCTTCCTTTTCTTTTCTGGCCATCCAAGACATGATTCTGCTCTCTCAGGCCTGAGTCTTCTGCTCTTTATCCTTTGATTGTCTAGACCTGATTTATCTGCCAGTTTCTTTTCCATAAAGTATCCTTGGGTTGCTTTGTCTTTCCAAGGCTAGGGTTACTGCTGGCTAAATTCAGCCCACTGAGAATGACTAGAATCCTGGAGAAATACTGGTTATGGTTGGGCTTAAAAACAAAAGTCCAAAGGGTGCGGTGCCGCCAAAGATTAAGGAAAAATTGTTCTTGAAAGTTGTATAAACATTTTTAAAAGAGTAAAATTTGGGTAACAATTTCCCTGCCAAAGAAAAATTTTTACAAGATCCCTTCTGTAATCTCCACAAAATGGTAGAGCTACAATTCTAAAACGGCAACAAAGGGGAAAAGGAAAACTGGATTAAATATTTAAAGTATAGACTTCTTAAATACATTTCCCCTTTTGTATTTTATTATCATCCTGTTGCCCCTTCTTGACTTTTTTTTGTTCACATCAAGCAACTCATTGCCATCCTCTCCCCACCTTGGGTCAGTTCCAGTCCTCTTCTCACTTCTATCTGCCTACACTTTTCAAAACATGTGCCCATACTGTTTCTGCTGGCAGACATGAGCTAAACATGGACCTGACACTCTTGCAAATTCAAATGAACAGTCCTGAGCATCTTCACTCTTTGGGGTCCCATCTCCCATTCTACTGTGAAGCATCATTGCTCACCTGAGGGCGTTCACTGATGGAGAGACCTTGTCTAGGCCCAAAGGTATGTCACTGGCTCCCCTTCCAAATCACAGACACATAGGATAACGGTGCTGAGGGTCAGCCTAACCACCCTCAGAGAGCACTTGTCATTCCAACCCTGAGTTCTCAACTTTTAACCATTACTCCCTATAAACAACAACCTATTTTCCTCTGGGCAGTATTGGGCAAAATGTTAAAGGAGGCACAGTGTCATCCTTGGTGTCCTCTTTCTAGAGAATATGCCCAGAGTCTCCTGGCCTCTTTCTCACCTTTCTCCAGCTATCCCCCCCTACGGACCACAGTCTTGGACTGAAGGTGTCCGTCACCATAACTAGCACCACCTCCAATCTCTGCCTGTGGAAAGTTCCCTCTCAGCCTCCTAGGTCCAGCTCAAATGCGACCTCCTCTGGCAGCCCTTCCTTGATGTCCAGCCTGCATCTTTCTCTCTTCTGAAGCCCCATGACCCTTGGAATGGGCTTTGCTATGGTACTTGGTATTTTCTACCACTAGACAGTAAGCTCCTCGAGGGCAGGATCCATGTCTGATTCATCTCTGGGTCCCCTGCAGGCTGAGCTCAGTGAACCCTTTCTGAGGCATGCAGAAACAGCTAAGGGAGGAGTGAGGCTCTAACCATGGCACAATGTGCTATGCCAGTAGGTTAGGAGGAACTCGGGCCTGGAGTCTACTTCTTCCTAAGGCTGGTCCTTACCCCTCCCCTCCCCTTCTCACTCCCAACCGTTCCTAAAGGACCTCTCTGTTTCACTGTCTTCAGCCAACTGTCACTGTGGGACAGAAGCCTCTGGGAAGGCTTCAGCTGTTAACAGCTTAGAATGTTGCTGTTCCCAGAAGTCTCTGCACTGAAGGGAGGGCTGGGAGAGGGGAAGTGGGAGGAGGGTTGAAGGAGGTAAGGGTGTGAACCTTCACTTCCCAATGACTCCCCCCTTAGTATTCTGAGTGGCTTTCCTTCTCTTTATGTCTATGCCTTTTAGAAAGATATATGTCCTTAGCAGCCCTTAAATTAATAGTAATCATTCTTAGTATTGTCATTACCAATAAGTCAAGAATAGCAACAACACAGACATGTAAAACACAGAGCCCACCCCAAATACCTGAGCACTTGGAGGTGCCAAGTAGGAGATACAGATGGATTTTGGTAGGCAGAGTTTCTGGAAAGAAGTTTCTGAAAGGAAGGAGTTTTGAAGTATCTGCCTCCCTGGTGGTGGAAACAGGCTGAGCAAAGACAAGGAGGTGAAAACAGCAGGTTGTGTGTGCACAGGGAATGGCCAATGACTGAAGAGAGGGCCCTTCTAAGAGACTGACAAGTGGAGCTTGTTAAAGGGCAGGAGGCAGTGGGAGGGGAGAGAGGGGCCAAGCTGAAGGGACACGTCATGACAAATTCAACTTGGAGTTGCAGTTGCATGTGCTGGTGGGTCAGTAAGAAGAAATGTCCCCTAGGAACCTGAAGTTCCCAGGCTGAGAGTGGAGAAGCAGGACCTAGGGTCACAGGTGTGAATGGATCTTGCAAAGCAGCAAGTGTGAGGGAAAGGGCAGGGATCAGGATGCAGCAGGGTCTTCAAATGGAAAGTGTTGCAGGCTGACAATATAGTAATAGGAGCAGAGCTTCCAGCCCTTCCAAGTTCATCAATCACAGCAGAGAAGTCCAGAAATATAAGGCCGGGGGCGGCGGAAAGTACAGGATGGAGGAGGAGAAGGTTGTTAGAAACCTGCAGTGTGCTCTACAGGCAACTTTGTTTAAAATAAATATTGACATTTTATTTAGTTAGTGATTTCAAAGATTAACATCTTCATTGCTTTTCTGGATTGGGAGATATATTGAGGGCTCAATAAATGTTGAGTTGAACTTCCCACTTGGCCCTCTCCCTGGTGCTAGGTTTGCATAAGTGTATCCCTTGTCTTGGGGGTGTTGTGGAAACCTTTGCTTTCTCCCCGTTCTTCTCCCTTTAGCTGCCAGCCAGGCAGTAAATCTTGCCAAATAAAGTCAACTTTACATGACTTACGCTTCTCCTCCACCCACTATCACTAAGCCAATGATTGCTGCAAAATCTTGAAGGGAGACAGCAGTCCTTTGCAGGAGTAAAACTCTCTCCCTATTTTTTTCCATCCCAAGTCATGTTAAAATGGTTTTCAGTGGATAGTGAGATGATGAGGGATGTTTATTTTCTTTAAATTTTATGCATTTTCCAAATATTACTTTGATAGTTAATTTTTTTGTTTTGAAAGAAGAAAAGTAGATTGGACAGGATGGAGTTATCACTCTTAGAAAGTCTTCCAAGAGAATCTCCATAAGCCATGGAATTCCCAGTGACATGACAATACCTCTGTTTCCTTCAAGAGAAAATTCTTAGCATAATATTCAAGGTTTTAAGTTTATTTTTAAAAAGATGCATAAGCATAAACTCTACAAGGTAAACTTTAGGGTTGCACTTCAAAATAGATAGTTTACTACCGCCCCCCGCCCCTTGGCTGCTTCTCTTCCTTTCAATGTAGGACATCACCCATGAGTATCAACTCTTCAATGCATTATAGGAAAATGTGATTTTGGAAGATTCCTAAGAATAGAATTGTGAGGGCATAACCTATGTCATATGGCTAGCAGGGAAAACAGTCATATGGCTAGGACTGTCTCAAAAACAAATTCAGCCAATACAGACTTAACATGTGAACACAGGTGCTGCTCACTGGCCGCCACTGCTGCCTTGACACCCCCATGCTCTGGGCCAGCTGACGACTCCCTCTGTGTCCCCACATACTCTCTGCTGGCCTGCTGCTGGACCTTCCATTCATTGATCCAACCTTTACTGAGCACCTGGTACATGTCTTTGGCCCTGAGGTGACAGAATGGACATGACAGATCCCTGCCATGAAGAGACACATGGCCAAGAGGAGAGACAGTTGTGCCAAGGTCACAGTATGACAAATGACTGCGGTCACAGAGGTCCATCCAGGATGTTAGCACAGCTCCCAATTCTGCTTGGGTGAAGGTGATGGGGAAGAAAAAAGAGAAGGCGGTCACAAAGAAGGGGACACTTGCATTGATTCACCAGGCACACTGCGGAAGCGGCTGTGAGAGAGGAGCTGGGAGGTGATGAACCAGAGAGGAAAGCCAAGGCGGACCACATCAAGAGAAAGGCTCGGGAATGACAGTTATCTGGATCTTATTCTGCCAAAATGTGAAATGGAAGACTGAGCCACATTGACCTAGGACAGGAGGGAAGGAGATGTGGTAGGCGGAATTCTAAGGTGGCCCCCAAGATTCCAGCCCCCTGGTTCACATGGCTGTGTAAGCCCCCACCCCTTGAGAATGAGCAGGACTTAACGAATATGATGTAATTTCACTCTCGTGATTGTTACCTTATATAGCAAAAGGGATTTGTAAATGAAATCAATGACCCTAATCAGGTGACTTCGAGATAATTTAAAGGGAGATTACTCTGGGTGGTCCTGAACTAACCAGGTGAACCCTTTAAAAGAGTTCAGGCCTTCAGAGAAGTCAGAATGATTTCAAGCAGCAGAGATGCTCTTCTGTTGACCTTGAAGAAGCAATGTGCCGTGTTGTGGAGAGGGCCACATGACAGGGAATGGCAGGTGGCCTCTAGGAGCTGGAACTGACTTCTACCAACAAGCAGTGAGCTTGGAAGAGAGCCCTAAGCCTCAGATGAGACTGCAGCCCCAGCCAACACCTTGATTTCAGTCTGAGCAGTGGACCCAGCTAACCCATACTTGGACTCCAGGCCCACGTGAGATACATTTATATTGTTTTAAGCCACTAAGTTTGTGGTAATTTGTTACATAGCAATAGAAAACTAGTACAGTCAGTAAAGGAGGGAGTAAATGTTGAGGACAGAGGATGTAAGATCTGGAGTCCTTTGAGAAGCTCGGAAGCAAGAGAGCATCCTGGCCAGCTGGAGTCATTCAGTGAGAGGTGCTGAAATATAAAATCAAGCAAAGAAGACTTGCCCTCCTCCTAAGGATCCCCACAGTAGGGATTAAATCCATGTCTTTCCTTCTCATGAGGAATGCTCAGGGGAGTGGTGCTGGCTACAGGTCTGTGAGTTCTCCCACCCGACAGGAGACTGGCATAGAGAAGAGAATCCGCAGATGAAATTTACACTCTGGGGATGTGTCAACAGTGGGTTTCCGTCAAAGGCAAATCCTTCACTTTTGTCCCTTGAAACATGGCAAGTTTCTTCCCTGAAATTTAGTCGTTTCCTAGAACTTTCTTTCATGTTGTTACTTGCTACCAAAGGCACAAAAACAAGCTCCACCATTTTGTGGTGCATTTTCAATTCTTTTAGAATATTGAAAAAAAATAAAAGCACAGCCATTTTATTTTTTCCCCCAGAAGAGCCAATATTTGTTTTTTCTTTCTTCTTTTTAAAAAAAATTTTGCAAGGGTCACTCCAGTTTCTTTTGAACTGGTGAATCATTTCAATATTTGAATCATTTTAAAGGGTTCAGATGGACTATTTCTTTAATATTGGAAATAATTAGAGGTTATATAATATGCACAGGAAGGACAAATAGCTTTAAAAAGAAAACCCTCCATCTCTTTTTCTTCTACCATCTCAAGGGCCCTAAGTCTCCACTAAAAACAATAAAACATTTAAAATGATAAAGTTATCTTTAAATGAAATTTCAAAGCTCTAGTAGATTATGCAATAGAATATTAAGTGCCTATTTTGTGAGAAAAGTATGGCACAGTGCTGCTGTCACATCCCCACATGGAAACAAATTACAGACATAACAATACAGGATAATTATATGTGGCACGAGGAGTCCAGACAAAGGTGCAATTGCAGAGGAGGGGGAAGTTGCCTAGAGACCAGGTGACTAGCCTTGAGCCCATATTTGAAGGAAGGGTAATCTCCCATCAGTGATGAGGACTGAGAAGGGGGGTGGGGTGCTGGCATGGGGCAGGAAAAAGTTGGGAAGGTTGGAGGAATCTAGGCATATTTGTGTAGCAATAAGTGAACCAGTTGTGTTGAAGGTGGAATTCACAGCAGGAAGTAGAGATGTTTGGAAAAGCAGGCAGCTGTGGAAGGTTTTGATTATTGAGTCTAGATCGTTCCTGTATGCAGTGGAAAGCCACTGAAGTTGTTTGGATCCATCAAAAGCAAATGTTTTATGAAAATCCATGGTTGGTTGTGTTTGTCTGGATTGGTGGCAGGGAGACTGTTGGGAGTTTATGGTGAAAGTGACAAGGACCCAGCCAAGGCAGTGGCAAGGAGAGGAGAAGATGGCATTCAAAATATAATACACAAAAAAATCAAAAGGACATGGTAGCTCTCTAGGGAATCTGTTGACGTCACAAGCTTTCAAAGGTTTTGGCTGGGACCCTGTATTTTGGTGCGGTCCAGTGCTCTCAGGCAATCTTCCTTTCTCTTTCCAGAGAAATATAATCATATGTGGTCTTACTCTGACGTTTTTACAGAATTAGCTCATGACTAATTGAGAACTACAGGGATTAAAAATTAGTCACATCTGGAACAGAGCATTGTAATGGTGTAAAAGGCTGCTTGCTCTGGGGCAAGTGTGAGCCAACTTTTAAAGACGCTTTTTGGGTGCAAATTGATGCTAAGAGATGCTGCTTGGGCCCCAGGTTTCCATAGACTTCCACATATCTTCTTACTTGGCTCCCTGCTAAGCTGTCAGTTTCTGGGTTGCCTCAGTTTCCTCCTCGAGAAATGTGTGTGATTCATCCTAATGCTAGTCTCATTTCCACCGCTGCCATTTTGATATTGTTCTTGTCTCTACTCTTCAGCAGTCATGAAACTGAACGCAGTCACCCAGAGCCTCGTACCTGGATTCTAGTGAAATGAAGGATGGAGACACGAAGGGTAAGAGCTAATTAACTACTGAGCACCAACAGTGTACTAGGTCCTCTGCTAGAAACTAATGAATGTAAAGTGCTTAGCACAGTGCCTGCTACAGTTGCAGCTCAATCAATGTTCATTTCTTTTCTCCTTGTTATTAAATTATAAAGAGGGCATGAGATGGTGAGAGAAAAGGAGCCAGAAGGGAGATGGGCGAGGAGAAGCCATGTCTGGTCTGCAATGCAACATGCAGGTAGCCCTGACCCTCCTGGAGCAGGAGGAGAAGCTGCTCCTCACTGACCAGTTAGGAAGGAGAGAAGCCTTCCACCTCAAAGCTCTTAGCTCCCCTCTGAGCCAGGGCCAGCATTGAGGCAGGGGGGAACTAGGAGGGATAACCCTGCTCCTCTGCTGCTTCTGAGTAATGGGGGACAGTCTTCTATCCCCAGATCACCCTCCTGGTCAGAGGAAAGTGTCTTGGAAAATGATCCCTCCCTTAACTTAGCTTTTCTTCCTTTGTATCATGGTCAGTTTCTGATTATTTTATTTTTTTAGAGAGGGGGATTAACACTTACTTGAACTATGATCAAAGGAGATCTAGTTCTGGAGAACCTGGGACCTGGCTTCCTAGTGGACTTCTTCCTCTCTTGTGAGCCTCCAGATCCCATTGTCAGGGGCAGGGTCTCTTTTCCCCAAAGTCCTCCTCAAAATGACACACTTGTCACACAGCAGACTGCTATGGCTCTAGTGGTATGAGAAGGGAACATAGTTAGACCCTAAAGTCTTAGATGCTGACGCAGTGGAGAAAACAGAACCCATACTCAGGAGACCTGGGTTCTAGTCTATGTTTTGCTCTTAAGACCTTGAGAAAATCATGTCACCCTTTGAGTCGCAGTCTCCTTATGTACCATAGGAACCACAACGCTTACCACAAAGTCTTGCTGGATTGTGGTGAGAATGGCAAGACAATTGACACACAGAGCACCCTTGCCGACTTATGGCACCTACTTGTGCTAGTTAAATGGCTGACCCCTGTTCTTCCTCCCATTTTTATCTCCTTTCCCAGATTCAACACTCTGGCCTTACTTTGATGTAGAAAGAGAAGGTAAATGCTTTCAAATACAAAAGGCCGCAGAGGTGGAGTGAGGGAGATATTTTATCTCCCTTATGAAGGATTATCTCCTTGGCAGGTGGCCTCAGCTTCTCCCACTCTTATTTTTTTAAATATCAGATTCCATTCTTTTTCCATTTCAAGTGCCACTCTGGACACTCTCCAATGTCTTCACTTCCCTTTTGAATTCTGGAACCCCAAACCAGGTTGTGTTCTCTAAGACTATATATAGTACGCAAGAAGACTGCTACACAGAGTAATCTTGGCATTTTGTAGAGTTCACAAAACTAAAAGTAGTACTTTATATACTGTTTGGTAGAAGTGCTTTGTGGTTTGTTGCCCTCAGAGGAGAGAGGCAATATAGATGTTTTCTAGAAAGACAAAGCCCCAGAACTGGGCTGGGAAATGCTCTCTGACAATGCGTTGTGGTTTGGGGGCTCACAAGAGACCTCGAGAAAGATCTCAAGCTTGGGTCCTAAATTTCTAGTCCAAATTCCTGTTATTCTACTGGACTGTGAGCTCATTGAGGGCAGGGACCATATTTTAGCCATTTTTGTATCCCCAGGATATAGCACATAGGGGCATACAATACATCTTTGCTGAGTGAACATCTATATCAAGTATCTACCCAAATAAGGCAGAAAACTTGGAGCCATAGACTCCTGGGAGCTGGCACCACCAGACCAGGGTATATAGGATCCCCAAACACAGGTTCTATCAGTGGGCTGCTGCCAGTAACACTTTGGGGAGCACCAACCAAAAGAGAAGGATTCCAAATGTGTTGCTAGACTTCTGGTTCCAACCAAATGGAGGAGGCATGTGCACTCTGTCTCTCCCACTGATTACAACTAAACACTCTGAACAACAACAACAACAAAGACAACTAACTGAGGACTTTGAACAGTAAATAAAGCAGGGGGATTGGGGAAAAAAAATCAAAATATGATGAATGACCAATATGGTAGCAGCAAGTTTCCTGGGACTTTTCTCCTGGATTTGACCTGTCCGTGACTACTGTACAGAGTTATGAAACTGCATGGCAGTCACGTACAGCAACAACTCCAAGAAACAGCCCATTTTTCTGGCCAAATGACCTGGAGGATTGGACCCTACAAGCCAGAGAGTGTGGACAAAACCCTGTTCTTTTTTCTCATATTTTTTATCTTTTAGTTCAGCTTTAAGGCCATAGGTAGCCCCCAGACTGCACTGCCACCATGCTAGCAGCTCAGGTACCTAAAATCCCTGAGAGAAAACCTATAACTCTGGATAGAGGAACTCAGAAAAATTCACATAACCCTGTTATGTAAAGAGTATGAGGGTAGTTCTTAGTTTTTTTTGTCTTGTCACTTTGTACTGATTTTAAGAGGACCCAGAGTCTCATTACATACCATACAAAATGTCCAGGTTACAATCTAAAATTATCCAATGTGATAAGAAGCAGAAAAATCTGACCAGTTGTCAAGGAAAAGATATGATAATGTTGGAATTACTAGGAGAATAATGTCCATCCTGGAAGCCTCAGAGAAGGAGAAGGGGGATGAGGGTGGGTTATGCTTAAACCTAAATCTAACCCTAACACCACAGCCTATAACCCTAACCCCTAACCTGTAACCCCAAACCTAACAACCCTAACCTTGGACTCTAGACCCTCAATCCTGACACCTAAACTCTAATCTCTGACCCTGACCCTTTAACCATCACCCTCTATCCTGACTCTCCAACCCTGACCATAATCCTAACCCTAACCCTGACCCCTAAGCCCTGACACTGACTCTGACCACAGACCTAAACCCTAGCAAAGTGGATACCGAGGGATGTCTCTATAATCTCTCAAATAAACCAAGGGAATAAATCTTTATCACCTTACATTTAGTAATAGTTTCTTAGATCTGACACGAAAGTACAAGCAATGAAAGAAAAAAATAGATACATAGGATTTCCTCAAAGTTAAAAACTTTATCATCAAAAATGCTATCCAGAAAGTGAAAAGACAGCCCACAGAATGGAAGGAAATGTTTGCCCATTTTATATCTAATAAAAGTCTATTTTTAGAATATATCAAGAAACTTACCAGGGACTTCCCAGTTCCTATGTAGACTTTTTTTCTATTAAAAAAATTATAACATTATTTATCAAAACCTAATGCTATGAAACAAGAGACCATTATCCTGCCAAGAGTTTTGCACCTTTTGTAATGGTGCAAATGACTGAAATGGAGATGCTCACAGAACCAAAAATGGAGTTTCAAAGCAACCAAAATGGAGGTTGGCTTTCCCCAGCAGCTTCCTACAGAAGCTTTCAAGCACCATGGGAAGCCTGGAATTTATTGCAAAGGAAAGGAAGCTCTATAGAAAACTTTCACTCCCAGTAAACTCATTTCAAATGTCATCATATTTTTCAGATGCTAAGGAATGGAATGGAATGCCCTCATTGCCTTGGATTCCTAGTGTAATGTCGTCTGTCAGAATACATGAATCCCCTATGTCTGTAAACACGATAATAACTACCACTTGTGTAGCATCTTACAGTTAACAGAGTAGTTCTCATTTCACGCATTTTCTCATTTCATCCTCCCAACCACTATCTTCCCAGGTAGATGAGAGCAATCACCTCCTGTTTTCTCAGAGAAAATAGTCTGAGAGAGGTTGAGAATTTTACCCCAGACCATCCAGCACTAAGCTGGAGAGAGCGCCAACTGTTCTGGCATCCAATTCTGTACTGTTTTCCCACCACCAAGAACCAGAGGCCCTGGGCAATGCCAGAGCCAAGCTGTGAGCTACAGCTGCTGGGCGCAGGGCCAGTTATCCCACTTTAGAAGGGTAGGATGTAGTAGATTAGATCCTCTCAGTTCATTCCTCCTGAGAAGAACACAGTGTTGAGAGTCAGCTCCAAGATGCTCTGTCCCTTTCACATTCCCTCATTTGCCCTCTGGTATTAGACACAGAAAAGTTCTCCATCCCCACACCCTGTGTATGAAGGCTCTTTTGAAAAAGTCTTCTCTTCCGTCCCTCCAGTGCCTGTGAACGTGCTTGGCTTTAAGTCAAGTAGGCTTGGGGACTGGTGGTTGTTTCTTCAGGTTTTGCCATTGAGGAGCTTTGAAGGGCTTTGCTGCATGGCCCTCACATCTGCTTCCACTTGGCTCTCCTCTCCACCAAGGAATTCTGTCCCCTCACATTCCTGCACATTCATTCAGCCTCCATGCTGCATTGATGTGCCCAGAGGTCTTCTTTCCCTCCCTGCATGAGCCATTTTCAGCTCATTTATTCACACATTGCCTCCATTTTCAAGAAAAATAGAAAGTAGTCTCTTTGAGTGTGATAACTCTGAGTCAGTGCATAGTGTCATCATTTCAAAACAAAAAGAAGTCAAAATGTGGGTGGGTTCATTCCCTGGCAAGGGAATAGGCCTTCTCTTCTTTGTTTTACCCTTAATGACTCATTCAACCTGAATCAAAGCTGAGTAGTCTTGGCCTTGGAACAGGAGGCTGAGGGTAGGAGGAGCAGAGGGTAGGCATCCTGTAAGCTGGGGCCATGGGCCCAAACCCCAGGAACCATGTCCATGAGGCATGAAGAGGGCAGAAGGGACTGAGAAAACAGAGTGGTAGGGTGGTGCCATGCAAAGCCCTCACTCATCTCTGGTCCTGGTTCTTCCCTCTATAAAAACTTCTAAAGGCTCACATGAGTGGGTTGGGAAAGGACAGGGCACATGAGTCCACTGTAACTATTTCCCTGAATCACTGTGCTTTCCTACCGGGGCATTGGAGTCTTGATTCAGGAAAGGAGGTTTGACCCTCACCTGTTTAGGCACCTGGAGAGGTGGAGAGAGGAGGCTTTGGTGACAGACTTAGGTCTGGATCCCACCTCTGCCACTTCCTGGCTGTGTGACCTTGGAATAAGTACTTAACCTCTCTGAGTCTCAGTTTTCTCATTTGTAAAAAGAGATTAGTAGTACTTATCTTGTTAAGTCCTTGTGAGGATAAAATGTAACATTTTCGAAGTGCCTAGCACAATGCTGCTGAAATTATCTCCTAGACTTCCCTGGCTCACATACAGGATGTGTAGGGCAGTGGACAAGTTGGCTTGTTGGCCTTGGATAGCCATTTAATCTCCCTCAGTTTCTTCTTCGGTAAGATGGGATAACATGTGCTTCGCAAAAGGATTGTGAGCATTAGAAATGAAGGCATGAAGGGTCCAGCACAGCTCCAGGGCACTGTGGCTCCTTAAGTGGTGCTGCTGGTCAATTGGAGGTGATAATTATTTACCTTATAGGTCGCTGTCAGGGGCCAGTGCCCCGAGAAAGGGGTCCCTGGGAAGATTGCAGCAGTCCTTAGATCAGAGGCAATGTCAGAGACTGGAGGCTGGACCAAGACAGAAGATGCCAGCAGGTTTTGAGCCACAGAACGTGGGATCAGGGGGCCATCAGCTGGAGCCAGTACCCAGAGGTGTGGGGCAGGGTGGTCAGACAGGGCATGATGCCTGGCAGGACACTTGCCCCCTAGGGCCAGAGAGGCTGCTCCACAGGCCCGGTTACGCAGCTGTGTCTTCCACAGTCTTGGGCTCAAGAAGTCTTTCTGCTGGGTCCACAGGCCTCACTCACAATGCAGGCTGCCAGGCAGGGTTCTGCAGGGGTCAAGAAATTGTAAAGCAGCACCCTGGTATAGCAGCTCTAAACATGGGGACCTGGGTCACTGCAAAAGACCCACAAGCATAAAAGCATTCCTTTGGGGGAAGGAGGACCTTTTGTCTTTTTCCTGGTGGAAGCTGAGATCTGTGGGGTTTTGGTCATGCTGGGCTGTCTAGTGGTCCACAGACCCCTTGAGGTTCCAACACAAATGGCCTTGGGATACATGAAGAACTCTGTACCACTCTGAAAGAGCAATGAGATTCATCTCCCCAGTCCCTCCTTTCAGCAAAAGTTTTAGTTGCACCCCCTGGAGAACCAGCTCTTTGTGGCTTTCCCAAGAAAACGACAACCAAACCATCTGCTAAAAAGTCACACACCGTTGTGCCTCAGTACTACTTGCATCATTGTTCAGCCTGTGATGTCCTCTCCATTCACCAAAATCCTACCCATACACAAGGCCCAGCTCCAATCTCAACTCTTCCAGGAAGCCCTCGTATATCTTTCCAGCCCACAGCAATTATCCCTTCCTTAAAACACACGGATCATGCCGCCATTTTCTTTCTGGATAGCTCTTATTCCATGGCTTTGCTTCTTAACATCTGTCTGTGTTATTTTAACATTTTTCCTTATGAATGTTAGTTTCCTCTGTCTTTCTAGTTCCTTGCTTCCAGCTAGTCACCAAAGACTGTCGGTTGTACCTCTCAGCGATATCTCAAATCCATCAACTTCTGTCTGCCTCTCAGGGCCTTTTTCTGGTTCAGGCCACCAGCACTGCAACAGCCTCCTAAGTGGTCTCCCCACATCTAGACCTGCCCCTCCAATCCATTCTCTACCCTGAGGCTAGAGGACTCTTTCTAAAATACAAATATGCCTCAAGCATTTTATCCCACTAGCCTCAAGATAAAATATAAACTCTCCAACAGGCCTTTCAAAGTCCTGCCCACCTTTCCAGTCACATTTCTCAACATTCCCCACGCCTCTCTTCCACCATGGTCACCAAGGCCTGTCCCACTCTGGTCATGATAAAGCCCTCTCAGCTCCTCACACACACACTCCTTTGGACATTCTATCTGGAGTACTCTTCCTTTCCACCCTCCGTGCCCCTCACACAGCACTCCCTTGGCCTACACATCCTCAGTCTTCAGGTCTCCACTTCAATGTTATCTCACCCACTAAGCCTTGACCCTACCCCCAACACCCTAGTCCAGGTGACATACCTGGAGTACCTTGTCCCCTCCCATCAGGGCACTTTTAATTCCATATTGTAGTTGCCTGTTTACTGGTCTCTGTCCTCCACTGGACTATAAGCGATTTCAGAGCAGGAAGCATGTCTGCTTCTACAGTTCACTGTTGTATCCCCAGTGCTGCACCTAGTGTCTACATTTAGTAGATGCTCAATAAATAATGTTTTAATGAATGAATGAAAAGAAGAATGAATCTGTACATCCACATCTTCAAGGGCAGCAACCATTTCTTATGCTTCTTTTCAGGACCTCGTTCAGGACCCTGTGCATTCTAGGTACAAAGGAAAGGAGGTAATTATTTGCTGTGAGCAAAAAAGCCTCATTATTTAAATAGCACGCTCCTCTATTTCTTGATGTTTCCCTCTCTCCAGATGGAAGGCTTTTTGAACTGCACACCAGCAGGGATGCAGCTGACAACATGGTGACCTAGATCTGCCTACAGGGGAGCTGGACAAGCAGCGTCCCCAGCCAGGATTGGGAGACCCACAGAATTCAAGGCCTCCAGAACCTGAATGGGCCACTCATCACAGAGGAGCAGAAAAACCCTTGATAGAGTCCAGAAACTCAAGTATTAGTCCTAGCTCCTTCATTAGTCACGGGACAATGGGCAAATTACTTAGCCTCTCTGGAGTTCAGTTTCCTCATTCGTAAAATGTGGTAAGGGAGAAGGGCCAAAATGTATCTTCACTTATAGCTCTGAATTGTCATTCTGTGAAAAAACATGTCACCACATTCCCACCAGAGGTGAAGAAGAATTGGGCTGTTTCCAACCTAAAGATCAGGACACCAGTACCATTTCGAACAAGGTAAGTATTTTGTAATCATAATCTCATCCATTGTATGAGGCTTTAAACTTGGTAGTGCATTTGCATAATTTTTATTCTTTTAATAACTGTGGCAGAGGTAACCATATGGGTATGTCAGTATCTCTTCTCTCCCTTTTCCCTATCAATTTTATTAGAAATAGCAATATGCTCAGTTAAAAAGTATATTCCCCAGCCTCCCTTATGGCTAGAATGGCCATGTGACTAAGTTCTAGCCAATAAGATGATATGAGCAGAAGTCACATGTAGCATCCAGGAAGTTTCCCTAAAGGGAGAGAAGACAACTTTTGTGCTCTTTCTTCTCTCCTTTATGCTGGCTGAATGAGAATGAGAATGAGATGTCTGGAACTTGGCAGCCATAGTGTACCATGAGATGATGTGCTAAGAATGGTGGAACAGGAAGACAGAAGGAGCATTTGTCCCTGATACCTGGAGCCACCATCCCAGCCCTGGGCTACTTCTGTTGGACCTCTTTTCCATGAGAGAGAAATAATTTCTATCTTGTTTAAGCTACTATTTTCATTTTCCTGTCACATGTAAACAAACCTAATGCTAATCGATAAAATAATCATCTATTTTATGCAAGACCCTGTGCTAAATGCTGTAGGGAATGCAAAGGTGTTTAGACACACAAGATTTGGGCAAGAAGGTTCTGTCTGGGTATGAAGGAAAGGCTAAGAAAGGTTTAGCTTCGCAGGTCCATGTGGGTATGAAGAGGATTTACAGGAGCTGAGATCAGGGAATATAATGAAAGGAGTCTGAATGCCAGGCTAAAGAGGTTGGATTTGATCCTATGACAGACAAATAGAGCAGATGACCTTTCCCCCAATTTTCAAATGAAGAAATCCATGCCTAGGTTACAGGACTTGTCCAAGGTCACCCAGCCAGGGAGTGACAGAATCAGTCTCAATTCTCTTGACACTTAGTCCAGAGTCATCCCACAGTTCTGTTCTGCCTTTGAAAGGATCTGGGGCAGAAAGAGTAAGAATGGATATTTTATACTTTGACGTAGCCAGGTAACTGGACTGTGCACCCCTCCAATCACCCCCAAACCTCCAAGAGGAAGCTTTGGGAATTGCCAGAAGTCTAGGATCCAGACCTACCTTTAAGTCAGAGGACCCTTTCTGGGGTCCCTGCTTAGCCACCCCCCATGAGGCTGCTGTGGCCAGGGTACTCCTTTACTGTGTAGTAAGTCTCCAAGTGTCAGGCACAGTGCTGCGTGCTCTACATACATTATCTAATTTACTGCCCTCAACGGCCGAACAAGAAAGTTATAATGCCCATCCCTATTTTACAGATGAAGATGAAGAAACAGAGGCTCAAAGAAATGAAGCCACCTACCCAGTGTTGCTCAGTTGATGGCAAAGTTGAGGTAAAAAGCCATGTTTGTTCAACTCCATATACCTGTTCTGAGCCCCACATTCTAACATCTTCCCAATCCCTGCCGAAGCATGGAATAGTCTCCTGTTCCTGCTCAGACTCCAAGGACTTACCTCGTTTGATGGGTTGACCAGTGCCAAGGATCTCCTGCCAGATTCCAGTTGTGCTCACTCCACCTGCCGTCAGGAGCCAGACTCCCATCCAGTAGTCACACCACCCGTGCTCTGCACATGGCCCCATGTGGGTGAGGGATCTTCTGGGGAGAGAGTGGGCCCACAGATACCCAGACCTCTGTGACCTCAGGCCTCCCAGAGCTCTTAGTCTTGGCTGGTCATGGGGCAGGGATATAAGAGTCCTCCCATTCTAGGTTCTAGAGTTCACAGATTCCAGTGAGCTGTTTCATGGGATCAGGAACACTCCGTTCTTTGTGTCCTTCCTGTGACTGTCATGGTTAGAATGCATTTGTTCTGATTTGCACTGGCATCCATTCAGTAAACAACTGGTCATTGGAACTGAATCTCCTATCATTGCCAGCATTTGGAAAGTTGAGTTTCACTGTGCAGGTCATCCAGTGTGTATCTTTCCAGTAACGTGTTATGTCCAGTGTTCCAAAATGAATCACATATTCCTCTAAGCTGACCACCCTGGCTCTCTTCTGGAAATTCCACAGGAAACACCCTGAGAAGTAGCCTGCAGAGCTGAAGGCAATGGATGGATCTTGGTCCCTCTGCATTCACTGCCCAAGTACGAGGGGCCAAGCACTTTGCCAGACTTTGCCCTGGGCCATCACCAGTCCACCCCATTCTTGTCTTGCACAACTCCCCTTTCCTTTGGCCAAACAGTCGCTGTTTCTTTCCAGGCTCAGCCTAGGATTCTCACCCCTACACCCTCTCCCCTAATCATGCTAAAGATGGAATATGTTCAGCTTATTTTATTATAACTTGATATATCAGGTTTAGCCTAAGTCTAGCAGATTTTAGTAGTTATGAGTAGAATATTCATCCATTTCCTTATAAACATTATAATCAACATTCCTATTCTCTGATGCACCACTTAAAATATCTGAAATCAGACATGAAAGAGTAATTTAAATTTGTTCATAACAAAGTTTTCTCTTTTTTATTTTTAAAAATTTTTATTTTATATTGCAGTATAGTTGATTAACAACGTTGTGTTAGTTTCAAGTGTATAGCAAAGTGATTCAGTTATACATGTACGTGTATTTATTCTTTTCCCATTTAGGTTATTACAGAGCATTGAGCAGAGGTCCCTGTGCTATACAGTAGGTCCTTGTTGGTTATCTATTTTAAATATAGCAGTGTGTACATGTCAATCCCAAACTCCCAATCTGTCCCTCCCCCCTACCATTCCCTCCTGGTAACCATAAGTTCATTCTCTAAGTTCAGTGAGTCTGTTTCTGTTTTGTAAGTAAGTTCATTTGTATCTTTTTTTTTTTAAACTTATTTATTTTATTTATGTATTTTTGGATGCGTTGGGTCTTCGTTGCTGTGCGTGGGCTTTCTCTAGTTGCAGCGAGCAGGGGCCACCCCTCGTTGCGGTGCGCGGGCTTCTCATTGCGGTGGCTTCTCCTGTTGCGGAGCACGGGCTCTAGGTGCACGGGCCTCAGCAGCTGCAGCACGCAGGCTCTAGAGCGCAGGCTCAGCAGTTGTGGCACACAGGCCCAATTGCTCCACGGCATGTGGGATCCTCCCAGACCAGGGCTCAAACCCGTGTCCCCTGCATTGGCAGGCGGATTCTTAACCACTGCGCCACCAGGGAAGCCCTCATTTTTAATTAGATTCCACATATTAGTGATATCATATGATATTTGTCTTTCTCTGTCTGACTTAACTTCACTTAGTATGATAACTTCCAGGTCCATCCATGTTGCTGCAAATGGCATTATTTCATTCTTTTTAGTGGCTGAGTAATATTCCATTGTATGTATGTACCACATCTTCTTTATCCATTCATCTGTCGATGGACATTTAGGTTGCTTCCATGTCTTGGCTATTGTAAACAGCACTGCAATGAACATTGGGGTGCATGTATCCTTTTGAACCATGATTTTCTCCAGATATATGCCCAGGAGTGGGATTGCTGGATCATATGGTAGCTCTATTTTTAGTTTCTTAAAAAAACATCCATAGTGTTTTCCATAGTGGCTGCACCAACTTACATTCCCACCAACAGTGTAGGAGGGGGTCACTTTTCTCCACACCCTCTCCAGCATTTATTGTTTGTAGATTTTTGTTGATAGCCATTCTGACTGGTGTGAGGTGATATCTCATTGTAGTTTTGATTTGCATTTCTCTAATAATTAGCAATGTTGAGCATCTTTTCATGTGCCTCTTGACCATGTGTATGTCTTCTTTGGAGAAACGTTTATTTTGGTCTTCTGCTCATTTTTTGATTGGGTTGTTTGGTTTTTTTTTGATGTTGAACTACATGAGCTGTTCGTAAATTTTGGAGATTAATCCCTTGTCAGTCACTTCATTTGCAAATATTTTCTCCCATCCTGTGGGTTGTCTTTTTGTTTTGTTTATGGTTTCCTTTGCTGTGCAAAAGCTTTTGAGTTTAATTAGGTCCCATTTGTTTATTTTTGTTTTTATTTCCATTACACTAGGAGACGGATCAAAAAAGATATTGCTGTAATTTATGTCAAAGAGTGTTCTGCCTATGTTTTCCTCTAAGAGGTTTATAGTATCCGGTCTTACATTTAGGTCTTTAATCCGCTTTGAGTTTATTTTGTGTATCGTGTTGAAGAATGTTCTAATTTCATTTTTTTATATGTAGCTGTCCAGTTTTCCCAGCACCATTTATTGAAGAGAATGTCTTTTCTCCATTGTGTAGTCTTGCCTCCTTTGTTATAGATTAATTGACCATAGGTGCATGGGTTTATTTCTGGGCTTTCTATCCTGTTCCATTGATCTATATTTCTGTTTTGAATTTGTTCATAACAAAGTTTTCTGAAGATATAAGCAGATTCTATCAGATGCAGAGGCACATACAGTTCTCACAAACACTTTCACATGTTGTAGCATAGTCAAAATATCTCACCAGGGATAATAATTAAACCTTGTAGACATTCTTACAAACAGTTTTTACACAATCCTCATAACCTGTCATTGTCACCAATAAGTGATAGCCAGTTGAGCAGTTGTATCCACATGATTACCAAAGGTTCATTGCTTCATTGGCTGCAGCAGTTTCATGAAAATCATGCCCTAAGTATTTTATATATAGCAATATGTTGCATTTATACATTCCTCTAGGAAAAATAAGCAGCTGGTGGGCACAAGAGGACTTTAAAACCCTGTACCACACTGCACATGTACTAGCTGTCCTTTTAGACAGGCAGCAACAGAGGTTGGCCAGAATCAGGCTAGGCTCCAGGCCTAGTTTACCTCTTAATAGTGTGTGATCTCTAGTAGGTCGACACTCTCTGAACCTCAGGTTTTTCATCTGTAAAATGGAAATGATAATAATGCCTGCTCTACTATGAGGTTGAAATGAGATCAGGGATGAGAAATCCCTTATAGGCCATGAAGCAACAATCAAACATTCGTCATTTTTTCACACACATTTACTTTTAATCTTCACAAGGCTAGGAGCTAGACATCATCATCCCGTTTTACAGACATGGAGACCCAAGTTAACAAGCACTGGAGGACCTGAGGTCCAAACCTAGATCCCCCTGTCAAATGCTCTTTCCCCTCTGTGCGATGGCACAGCCTGTGGCCCGGTTCCTTGCTCACCACTATGTCATGAGCCATTGGTCTTAAGTATGGGAGCAAATCAGGTTGTGTCAAGAGCCACACTCTGGGGAGAAGGGGGCCAAAGGAAGCCAGCCAAGCCCCTGAGGCCTCCACTGGCCATGAGCCCTACCCCAGGTCCCAGCTGTCTGACTCCCCGCAGCACAAGTGTGTTTGCCAAACACCTGTGGAGGGAGCACTTGCCTCCACCCCGGCCCTGGGCTGAGGAAGCACTAGGGAAAGCAGATGGAATTCGGCGGCACCACCTGAAGAGGCTTGTCATCTGGCTGAGGCAAGAACTCAGAGACACAGGTAAACAACAGCCCAGTACAAAACAGTACACGGTCAGGTGCCAAGTGAGTGGGAAAGACAGAAGGACATTCCCAGAGTCTCTGTTTACGGACACTGGCAATTCTTGAAGCTCTCTGTGGCCCCAACAAGACAAGAGATACCTCAGTCTGGGGAGACATGGAATCTGCATCATCAACCCCACTCCTGAGGTCCCTCTCAGCCCTCTCCCTTCATGACCCCATAGCTGTCTCCCTCACTGGCCTGTAGGCGCCACAAGGTCAGACAGCAGAGAGTTCCATTGCCACACGCGCCAGGCCTGACCCAGAGTCTGTCCTCAGTGAACATCTACTGGACTGAGCAGACGGAAACAGAGCAGATGGACAGCACTGGGGACTCATCCTCTGGCCCTGGAGGCCCATGAGAGAGTGTGCAGGCGGGAAGGACCCTGTCCTGAGAAGGGGGAGGCCTAGGCCCTCACGGAGAGGAGCTCCGTGAAAAGAAGGAAAGGGGAATTCAACAACATCCTGTGAACTACACCGAGAGAAACGCTGTGTAGAAAAGAAGCCTGATAACTGAAATTCCTGACAGCAGCAGCTAAGCCAGGGAGCACGTTCCTCCCTTGTGCCAGAGGTGAGAAGGTAGAGATGCAGCTCCATTCCCATGCCCCTGTACGCGTGGCCTTCCCGCCGCGGCTGCCAGGGCTGCTTCCTGGACTCGAGGTGGACTGAGTGCACAGGTGCGAGCGCTTTCCTGCCGCCTTGCTGGCGGGGGCGGGGGGAGCTCCTCTGTGAGTTCTAAGGGCCCCGGCCTCTTCGGAGGAAGGCGGCCTGCTTGCCAGGCAGTGTTCTTCCCCTCATCTGCCCAGAACAGATGGAGGCTTTCTCTGAACTGTGCGGCCCCTAGCCTGATTTGGAAGCACAAAGGGAAAATTAATACAGAGGGCTACTATATGGAAATGCCTCTCTCTTTTTGTACACTATATTTACAGAAGGGAACTGCTTTGGCTTTTAGAGAGAAGTGTGATGTAAGAGTTTGTTGCTGTTCACCACCCAAACTGTAAAAACAAACTGGAAATACTCAAATGTCAGTAACACCACCAAACCGCTTAAAAAAATATATCGTAGGCCCCCTTCAGTTGTCACTTTTTAAATTCCTGGTAGACTAGAGAACTTTCTCAGGAGAACTTGTCATACTCTAATGTTTGACAACATGTTTTCCACCTTCCCTCCCCAAACTCCCTCCTGAGGTCTTTGTGAGTACATTTGATTGCAACAGTTTGGGGTGAAACTAACTTACCATGTGGCCTTGGGCAAGTCCCAGACAGCAGGACCTCTAAGTTTCTCTTCCGCTCTGGCTCTGGAGTCTTTTTCAGTTCCATGAGTCCATAACCAGTGATCCCATTAGGAAACAGTGCAGTTCCTAGAATTATAGGTCTGCAGGGAACACAACCCACTTCTGGCTGAACTGTTCCTAAACTGCTTCTTACACAGAGCTTCCAAACTTTCAAGCCTCCAGTGAAAGCCATTGAGGCTTGAATGAAAGCCTTTCAATGGCTCCAAGGAATTCAGTGTTTTCTGCTGTACCAAATGACTGCTGGAACCACAAGGGCCCTGGACAGGCCCTTACCTGGCCCAGTAAAAAGAAGGCAGTTGACCTTCTGCCCTCCTCCCAAGCTTACTCTTCCAGTGGCCTCCTGGGCTGCCTTCTTTGGACCTGTCCTCACAGCCCCACCACCCCAAGAGTCCAGGCCCTTGGGTGGCCTGCAGTTGCCCGCCATGCCTGGCTTCTCCAGCCCTCTCCTCCCCGCCTGACGAGAAACTCCTTCTATAGTGTCTGCACTCAAGTGGGAAGGAGCCATCTGACTAACTCATGCTCAGGCTTAATGTTTCCTCAAGAATTGAAATATGGATGTCTCATAGGAGAAAAAAATCCATTACATTCCCACAGAAATTAATTTTGAAGAGTTGAACTTGAGGCATCAAAGATGAACCAAGAGAGGGAGATGTTTTGTGGCATGGGAGGCTTCCAATGCCAAATTTCTGGATTTGGGTTTGGCTCTACCCTTTCTTTAAAAACTGTGTGCTCTTGGGAAATTCACTTAACAACTCTGAAATCCAATTTTTATGACTATAAGATGGTTCTGGAGCCTCTGACCTACCCCCACGAGATCATGTGAGAGCACTTGCAAACTGTAAAGTTCAGCACAGACCTACATGTCCGCACCCTGCACCACCTCCTCTGCCGGTGTGTCTGAAAGCAGCCCACTCCCTAAGTCAGCTCTGTCTCACCTCTGCCATTCAGAAGGCCTGCGGAGAAGACGCGGGAGGGAGAGAAGGATGCCAGTGCTTTCCATTCTAGACTGCCCCACGCTTTGTCCCTTCTCCACCTCCTAATCACTGCAGGGATTCCTCCCCCCCACAAGAAAACACTCCAAGTCTCTGAAGCTCACAGGCTGGACTTCACCACAGGCAAGGTTTCTGACACCAACCGTAACAGGACAGCAGGAGACTGGCATGCAGGGCAGAAGGGAGGAGGGTCTGTGTCATGCATAAAACCAGGAGACAGAGGTCTTGCTTTTTTTTTTTTTTAAACCTATACAAAAATGTGGCCCTTCTGGCTCTGTTCACAGCATCTCTCAGCCCCCTTGAAGACTGGGCAGCACAATGACAAGCTTGGTGCTGTTTTAAAACCAGGCAGCCCATAGAATTGGGCTCTTTCCACATTCTCCTCTCAGAGGACAGCCCTCCAACCCCCCAACACGATAGACACTCTTCTTATTTAAATGTAAACATTTCTCAGCAGCTCATATGATGACAATGTGCTCACATATAAATTTGAAAATTGTTCTAAAAATGCTAACAGAAACAAAAGTGAATAAAACAAAGCCAATTCATAGGACACTCAAACACTGTAAAGAGAGGGACCATCATTTTTATTAAGCCCCAGTCTGAAGAAATTAAGTAATGCATGCTGGGTGACAAGGTCACACTGATCAGAGCTGGGGTTCATGGCTAGTTGAGGGTGAAACGGAAATAATATAAACTGAAAGGTAAATCTGAGCCAAAAAGGTAAAAGGCAAATTCAAAGCTGTTTTAAAACTAAACGCGGATTTAAATCCAACTAACAAACAAACATGTGGAAATTAAACTTAAATGAGTAAAAGCATAAATGGATAATGCAGGTTTCAGACAGGCAAAGTAAATGTTAACTGTAAACCCATTTCAGCTGTCCACTGATCTGGAGTTTTTACTGTTAGCCATACGGATCCTAGTGGGTCGTAATTCTGAGGAGGAAGTGATTATACTGGGAAAACAAAGGTCATAGGCAAAACAATAACAAAACACTGGGGCTCGTCTTCGACACAAATTGAAGTCAGAAGTGGAGATGTAACCTCGTTTTTGGTGAAAATGACCAGGAAGAATAAACAAAGAAAACAGTTCTTTCTCTCCTTCAGGCAAAAGGGAATAAAATACCAGTAAACAAGAAAAACTAATTAAGAGAATTCCTAAGCCCAGATAAACAGTCCCCACTTTGATCAGGGTGGGTATGCAAACCAGGCTGCAAGGCCCTTATAGTGGTTCTGAAAAGCAAGCTGAGGAGAGATACCTTGTGGGTGCTTGTAAGAAATTTCAGCCTAAAGATGTTCACCTCCTTCACCATCTGCTTTCTCTGCTCTGTCTTCTTGGGCTAACAATATGACGCTAAACCATGGAGCTTGTCTCTTATACTTACCCAACAATTAAGAGAATTCCTGAGTCCCCCCAAATTCTCTCAGTTTGATTAAGGCAGGTGTCCAAATCAGGTTGCTATGGAATAAGGATCTGTTCTACTGAACGATGTCAACTCAATGCATAATTTACCTAACCCAGCCATCCCTTCCAAGAGGCCAGAGGCAAAGCTCTTCTAGGAAAACAAAGGAGGAGAAGTGCATCTGCAGTATTTAAGTCAAATGTCCAGAACTCCTGGACAACGAGAAATAAGACTATAGCAAAACTAATAGGAACATGACATGGACCTTACAGTAAGAAAATTCTTGCTGGGACAATTCTCAACTACAAAAAAATGTACAATGTGGCTCAAGTTTAATATTAAACTAGTAAATCCCAGGTATCTAGACTTTCACTCATATTTTTTTTTATCAGAATTGTCTAAGTTGTGCGAAGTACCTACCTAAAGAAAGGAACAGTGTACATGTGACAGCATTCAAACTCAAAGGCACAGGGCCTTGGGAAGGGTCAGTGTAATGAGGGGCTTTAAAGCTTAAGCATCTTTTGCTTCATGGCACATCTATCTCTGCCAATGCATCACTGTGTAGTTCCTTTAAATAGTTGTTTACTGCATTTCATTGACTCATAGACTTATAACCTGGAAATATGAACTGGCTTGTCCATGGCCATACAGCTAGTTGGTGGAAAAGTCAGGGATCAAGCCAGTCTTTTGAATCCAAATCCAGAACTGTGTTCCCTACACCCACTACACCTCCAACTACTTTGTATACACTCCTAATCATCCAAAAGTGGCTCAGATTCTTGGTTTCAGGCAGTCAATAAAAGGTCTTAATTATCTAGCATCTCAAAAGAATGAACACTTCTAACATTTAGAAGTAAAGTAACCTAAATGGAAGCTGGCAGGTGTTACATGGTGCCATATGTCACACTGGTGATAGCCCAGCTCTCTCCTGCTTGAGCTCATTGCTGTTCTCCATTTCTTCTAGAATCAGGTGCCAGGGCTCATTAAATTGCTGATTAAAGCCCAAGGCAGCACTAGGGGGTTAGCTGGTGAGCTGGCTGTTTAGAAAGCACAAAACAGTCCTTTCTATTTGATTTCCACAGACACTGGGATTAAATTAGTAAAGCAATCCAGTATTCCCTCCACATGATATATCCATTCATTTATTCGCTCATTCATTCATTCATTCAACATTCTTAATGAGCAGCTTAGGACACAGGACACATCAACCTCTCCCCTCAAGAAATTTACAGTCCATTTGAGGAGATGATAGGAAATGAACTCATGGGAAGAAGTTAAGATGGAGCAAGCGTAGGAAGATCAGCAGAGGCGAGAGAGAGGTTCCTTGAGGTGGAACTGATCCAGGCAGCCTTCATGGAGGAGGTGGAGCCTATAAGCTCCTGGGAGGAACTAAGCAGAAAGCCTCTTGATCCTTCCATCCCTTGGTTAAACAAAGTAATATCTCAGTGACACTAAGGAGCAGGATACATCAGCCACTTGCCTAGGGATCCGTTAATTTCTGAAGTTACCCTAAAGTGGAAGAAAAAGTTATTGGGGACCCAGTCTCCTCACTGTACACAGGCCCCCTGGGGCCAGGCTTGGGACTGACAGACAGATGAGCATTTCTTCAGGACACTGGCTCACTTGGAATAGTGGCTCTCAGTCACATTAAACCCAATGCTCTTTTTATAACAAATCATTTGTAATTCTCCCTTTGTTATGCTCAAATGAAAACCAGAGGTAAAATAATCTGCCTATACAAAAAATTTCCCTTCTAAAATCCATAATTTCAGAAAAATTAATACATTCACTGCATTATATTCAAGAAACAAAGAAAAGCAGTTTTAAAGTAAAATAATAAGTATGTCAATACCTGAAAAAAATGTGTACACAACTACAACTGGAAGATCTAGTGAGCAGCTGGATGTCTGCACCTACATGCAGAATGACCATGAATGCAATAGATATAAATGCACACAGATACACATGTGTTTTAAGGGCCACTCAACTACAGTGATTGGCATTGCCATTCATATTATTTTCCAGAATGGTGAACAACCCTCAGTAAAAATTCTGAACAAAATTTACCACCTTCATTCAATCTTGCACTCCTGAGAAATTGAATGTATGTTAAAACTGTAAAAAAAAAATCCTTTGTGTTTATATATAAAATGAAATTGGATGCTAGACCCAGATAATTATGAACAAGATTTTCACAGACATGAACATCCAGTGGGATGTTTGAAAGTCAAGCAACATAGTCCCTTGTGGTGTGGACTGTCCTGACCACTGTAGAACATCTGACATCTCTGCCCATGTCCACTAAGTATCAGTGGCACCACCACCCCCATCATTGTGACAAATGCCTCCATAAATTTCCAAAAATGCCTCTTAGGAGGTGGAACCACCCTCTCTGGGAAGTCTAAATAAGAGGGCAGGGGTGTATGTTGTTGGGGGGGAATCTTCCAAAAGCTAGTGTTAGGAGTTTTCTGCTCACCCTATTGCCCTCTGTGATGGTTAATTTTATGTGGCAACTTGACTGGCCCATGGGGTGCCCAGCTACCTGGCCAAACATTCTGGGTGTTTCTATGAGTGTATTTTGGGATGAGATTAACATTTAAATCAGCTGAGTAAAGCAGATTGCCCTCCCTAATGTGGGTAGGCCTCATCCAATCCGTTGAAGCCCTGAATAGAGCAAAAAGCCTGACACTCCCTCAAGTAAGAGAGAATCCTCCTGCCTGTCTTCAAATTGAAAAATTGACTTTTTCCTGTCTTAGGCCTTGAGCTGAAACATGGACTCTTCCTGGGCCTTGAGCCTGCTGGCATTCAGACTGGAACCACACCATCAGACTCCCAGGTCTCCAGCTTGCCAACACCCTGTACATAGTGTCACCCTCCATAATGACATGAACCAACTCCTTATAATAAATGTCTGTGTGTGTGTGTGTGTGTGTGTGTGTGTGTGTGTATGTATGCGTGTGTGTGTCTATACAGACTATCTATATATTATCTATACTTTTCTATATACACATCCTATTGGTTCTGTTTCTCTGAAGAGCCTTAACTAATACACTCCCACACAAGTTTGAGCCACGTCCTTGCCCTGCCCTGCCTCCTGCCTTCTGGTCCCCCATCCCAGAGTCCTGGGCTCTCACCATCATAGCCATAGTCCACCCTAAGATACCCTGAAGCACTGTATGAGGAGGCCCCAGCTTCAGCACACAGGACCCCACCCCACCCCAAACTCAGCATGAACCAGGCAATGGCAAACAGGAAGGGGAGGGAAGGCGAACAAGGCAGCCTTTAGAACTGACTGGCCCCTGGGGCTTTGGCCCCTTTTTCAGTATCTGCTTGGACATTCAGGCTTAGAGTCTCTTTTGAAACAGGGAGGACCTTTGGGGAAAGACAAGGGTGTTAGTAGTGCTTCCCCAGGAAGGTCAAGAGGGCCAGGGCCAAAGACAGGGACGTTTTACAAGGTAGGCAGATGTAGAGCACCCCCTTCAAACACCACCTGGGATGGAGAAAGTTTCTCAAAGGAGCACCCTCTCTCACTGGGCAGAGGAGATGGCAGTGTGCAACTGTGATTGCTTCCCCTTCTGCGAGTGAACCCTGTGGTCAGGAAAGGAGGCCTCAGAAAGAAACTGTAGGAAAGATACTTCATTTTATCAGGTATTTGCTCACTCATTCAAAAATGCATTGAACGTCTACTGTATGCCAGGCACGCATTAAGTTCTGAGAATATAATGATGAGCAAGATGTAGGCCTACACTTAAGGAGCTCACAGCCTGGCAGGAGGATAGGTAAAAAGGCAACTGTAAAATGATGGGATGTACACCAGGATAGGTAAACACAATTGCAGTGGGAGCACATAGCTGGGGCAGCTACCCTCCAAGGAGGTGGGGTCAGGGATGAGGAAGGCTCTCCAGAGGGACCACCAGAGGTGAAGTGTTTTACTTATTGAAGTATAGTTGACATACAATGTTATGTTAGCTTCAGGCATAAAACACAGTGATTCAATATTTTTATACATTATGAAATGATCACCACTATGAGTCTAGTTACCATCTATCACCGTACAAGTTATTACAATATTATTGGTTATGTTCCCTATGCTGTACAGAACATCCCCATGACTTACTTTGTAACTGTAAGTTTGTACCTCTTAATCCTCTTTACCTATTTTGCCCATCCTCCCACCCCCCTCTCCTCTGGCAACCACTAGTTTGTTCTCTGTATCTGAGTCTATTTCTGTTTTGTTATGTTTGTTCTTTTCTTTTATTTTTTTTAGATTTCACATATAAGTGATATCGTATGGTATTTGTCTTTCTCTGTCTGACTTATTTCACTTAGTGTAATTTTGAAGAATGAATTTAAGTTGGGCAGATAGAGCAGGGAAGAAGGACAAAACAGGCTAGAGATGAGTGCTGCTATGGCAGGGAGCAGGGAAGGAGCAGGTACCTTCCGGAAGCTAGAAGAAGGAATATAAGGCACAGTGTGGAATCGTGAGAGACAGGCCAGAGGGAATAGGCAGGGGTCAGATCATGGAGCGCCCTGTGTGAACCATGCCAGCAAGTTTGGTTTTCACTTTGAAGGCAATAGGAAGCAACCGAAATATTTTAAGCAAGGGAGTGACATGATCAGATTTGTATGAGAAACATATCACTGGGACTGAAGAGTCAAATATAGGTGCATCAACGAGCAGACTGGGAACAGGAAGAGCATTAGGGAAAGTGCTGCAGTAGTCTGGTTGAGGCATGATGGGGACCCAAATTAAGGCACAGGGCAGGGAGGAAGGAAGGGGTATAAGGAATATCAAGTGGGGAAAGGATTCGTGTACACACACACACACACACACACACACACATGCAATTGATTAATAAAATATTTTTTAACACCTTGCCATCACTAATAAAGCAATAAAAAATAAAATGGTATGCTATTTCCTTCCATCAGCTTGATAAGGGTTTTTGTTTTGTTTTGTTTTGTTTTGAGGGAATAAAGGAGCAGGAGACTTGGGGAAAGTTTGGATGTGTTGAGTTTGAGGTCACTGTGGGCCTCCAGATGGAGGCCATTGGTAGTTGGCCCTGTGGGTCTAGAGCTCAAAAGAGAAGCCTAGGCTACAGACAGAGCTTGGGAGTCCTCCATGGTAGGTGGTGGTCAGAAGCTTTGGAAGTAGGTGAAGTCACCAAGAGAGAGTCTATAGAGAGGCTGTAAGGCAAAACCCAGGAGAATACTGGCCATCGAGGTGAACAGAGGTTGAAGAGCAGTTGAAGGAGGCTGAGAAGGAATGGTCAGAGAAATAGGAGGAAAACTAGAAGAAAGTAATGTCATGGAAGCCAAGGGAGGAAGGAATGACAAGAAGGAGGGAGTGATAAAGAGTGCCAAAGGTTGCAGAGAGGTCAAACAGGACTGACCTTTAGGCTGAAAAGTATGTATTGCATTTAGCAAACAAGTCATCAATGACTTCTTTTATTTCACTTAATATTCATTATTTATTTCATCCCTCCCCCCCATTTCCTTTGTATTAATGAACTCAAGTTGTTATTCAATTCTTTTATTTTCCTTGTTAGTTTGGGAGCTCTAGTCTTCCATTCTACCAGCTGCCTCCTTTGTGTCACTCAGTCAGACCCATTATATGAAGACGTGTCTAACTATTTCCTCCAGATTCTCTGTTCTCCTGCTGTTCTTCCTCCTTTGCAGGATGAAATCTTTAGAATGCTTTCACTTCCCACTCTCACACGGCAACATGAGACCTGTGGAAAACTTTTACTTCCCCTCTTTCTCCTTCAGTACTTTTAGTTCCAGGCTATTATTAACATTTCCCTTGAAATATGTCTCTTCTATTTTGAGCACTTCTATTACACATTCCTAAATGGTCTTTTATTATCCATCCAAATATAACTAATTATATATTGTACAGATTCTTACTCAACATTATTTTTTTTCTTTTCCATCCTCCCTCTATCCTGAAGACTTTAAGCTGATTCATTCATTGTTTGGTTAGATCTTTTCTTAACATCTTTTTCTCTGATGAAAGATGTGGGTGACATGTCCTTTGAATCCTTGCATATCCTTAAATATATTTCTATCACTCTGACAGGGGAGTAAGACCTTGCTACAGTATTCTCAGTATGCAGTATTTTTTTCTGGTAATCTTCACATGATTCACTCCAGTCTTCTCTGCCTCAAGTGTTATAGATAAGAAAGTTGATGCCCCCGTGATACTTCTTCCTCTGTAAGTAACTTGTACTTTCTTTCGGGAAGAGTATAGGTTTTCTTTTTATTCTCAGACTTCAGGAATTTACCAAGCTATGACTCATTTGTCTTGCCCACAACTTACTGAAACCTTCCAATCAGCAGACTCAGTCCTTTAATTTAGCTTGGAAATTTTACTTCCTATTACTTAAGTACTACCTCTTTTCCATTTACTTAATTTGTCTGAAGATCTTTTTTTTTTAATCAGTCATCAATTTTATACACATCAGTGTATACATGTCAATCCCAATCGCCCAATTCAGCACACCACCATCCCCACCCCACCGCGGTTTGCCCCCCTTGGTGTCCATACGTTTGTTCTCTACATCTGTGTCTCAACTTCTGCCCTGCAAACCGGTTCATCTGTACCATTTTTCTAGGTTCCACATACATGCGTTAATATACGATATTTGTTTTTCTCTTTCTGACTTACTTCACTCTGTATGACAGTTTCTAGATCCGTCCACGTCTCAACAAATGACTCAATTTCATTCCTTTTTATGGCTGAGTAATATTCCATTGTATATATGTACCACAACTTCTTTATCCATTCGTCTGTCGATGGGCATTTAGGTTGCTTCCATGACCTGGCTATTGTAAATAGTGCTGCAATGAACATTGGGGTGCATGTGTCTTTGAATTACAGTTTTCTCTGGGTATATGCCCAGTAGTGGGATTGCTGGGTCATATGGTAATTCTATTTTTAGTTTTTTAAGGAACCGCCATACTGTTCTCCATAGTGGCTGTATCAATTTACATTCCCACCAACAGTGCAAGAGGGTTCCCTTTTCTCCACACCCTCTCCAGCATTTGTTGTTTGTAGATTTTCTGATGATGCCCATTCTAACTGGTGTGAAGTGATACCTCATTATAGTTTTGATTTGCATTTCTCTAATAATTAGTGATGTTGAGCATCTTTTCATGCGCTTCTTGGCCATCTGTATGTCTTCTTTGGAGAAATGTCTATTTAGGTCTTCTGCCCATTTTTGGATTGGGTTGTTTGTTTCTTTAATATTGAGCTGAATGAGCTGTTTATTGTCTGCAGATCTTATCTTCTGGTTTCAGAAAGTCTTTTTGTGCTCTACTGCAATCTTTACATCCTAATCTTATTTTTAAAGTTATCATTGTTCTCTATTGGCTTGGTTTCATACAAGCCTCTTCTAAGTATTGCTGGTCCCTCTTATGGTAGTCTTTTCTTATGTCTGCTCTCTGGGCTCTGTTACAGCCACTAGGGTACCTTAAGAAGGAGCAGACCCACAAATGGTGGGTATTAGTCCCCTTATCAAGGCCATAGCTGCCTGATTCTCCTTGGCAAGGGAAATATTTCGCCCAGGGTTCTAATACCACAACTTTCTGGGGGTTTCCTACAGGACCAGCTTCTGACTTGCTTGTCTTGGAATGTTGATGTGACCTGGCAAAATCTAGCCACCTGGGGGCTAGTGAGAACAGAGACAGAGATTTGGGCTGGCAGTCACCATAGTATCCTTTCATGTTTCAGCATAGAGCAAGCAGGTTTTTTTTTAAAACCCAGTTCCCAGATTCTCCCTGTGGAGGGAAGAAGTTGGACAGAGTGTCCAATGACCCTAGACACCTGGGGACTGCAAAGAACAAAAGAAATGGACTAGGTTAGCATGAAAGACTGAGAGGCCCTCAGAATTGTCGGCCAGGCTGATTGGTGGGAGTCTCCTCCTGTACAAGGCCAGTCTGCTTTGTCTAGTGCACAGACACTAACACGGAAAGCCGAGGAAAAGGTGTGCCAAACAATGTAACAACATAAATCTCCAGAGAACTACCCTAATGAAATGGAATTATATGATCTATCTGACAGAGAATTCAAAATAACTGTCATAAAGATACTGGGGTCAAGAGAACAATGCATGAACAAAATTATAATTTTAACTAAGAGATAGAAAATGTTAAAAAAGGACCAAACAGGAATCATGGAGCTGAAAAACACAATAACTAAACTGAAAATTTTACTAGAGCTCAGCAACTCACTAGATTAAATAGAAGAAAGGATCAGTGAACTCAAAGACAAGTCATTGAAAATAATTCAGTCAGAAGAGCAAAAAGGATGAAAAAGAGTGTAGAAAACTTTAGGGACTTATGGGACATTATAAAATAGACCAATAGATGCATTGTGAGAATCCCAGAAGGATCAAAGAGAGAATGGACTAGAAAGTTTATTCAAAGGAATAATGGCTGAACACTTCCCAAATATGGGGAAGGAAATAGACATCCAGATCCAGGAAACCCAAAAAACATCAAATAAGATGAACCAAAAACAAAAAACAAAAAACCACAAAACCCCACACTGAGGCACATTATAATCAAATTGTCAAAAGTCAAAGACAGAGAATTTTAAAAGCAGCAAGGAAAAGCAACTGGTCACATACAAGTGAGCCACCATAAAACAATCAGTGATTTCTCAGCAGAAACCTTGCAGGCCAAAAGGGAATGGTATGATATATTCATAGTGCTCAAAGGAAAAAACTGCCACCAAAAATACTACACCTGGCAAAACTGTCCTTCAAAAATGAAGATAGGGGACTTCCCTGGCAGTCCAGTGGTTAAGACTCCACGCTTCCACTGCAGGGGGCGTGGGTTCAATCCCTGGTCGGGGAACTAAGATCCTGCATGCCGTATGGTGCAGCAAAAAAAAAAAAAAAAAAAAAGATAAACAATTTCCAAACAAAAGCTGAGGGAGTTCATCACCACTAGACCTCCTAATAATAAATGCTAAAGGGGAGTTCTTCAAATTGAAATAAAAGGGTACTAAAAACAACACAATAGTATAAGAAAGTATGAAAATCTTGGTAAAGGTAAATATATACACAAATGCAGAGTTCTGTATTACTGTAATGGTGGTGGGTAAATCATTTTTAATTCTAGTATATAAGTTAAAAAACAAAAGTACTAAAAATAACTGTAACTAAAAAATATGTTAAAAGAGATACAACATGAATACATATAAATTGTGACAACAGTAACATGAGGGTCAGGAGAAATTAAAGGGTGGAGTTTTTGTATGTGATTGAATTTAAGTTATCAGCTTAAAATAGATTGTTATAACTACGAGATATTTTATGTAAGCCTCAAAGTAACCATAGACACAAAAATACCTAAAGTTACACAAAAGAAAAAGGAATCGAGGCCTATCAATACAAAAATAAAAATCAACAAAATACAAAGTAAGACAGCAAGAGAGGAAAAAGACAGGCAAAAGAATTACAAGATTAACAGAAAACAATTAACATAATGGTCATAGGAAATCCTTCCCTATAAATAATTACTTTAAATGTAAATGGATTAAACTCCTCAATCAAAAGACAAAGAGTGACTAGATGGATAAGAAAACAAGACCCAACTACATGCTGTCTACAAGAAACTCAGTTTAGATTAAGGGCATACGTAGCTGAAAATGAAGAGATTGAAAAAGATATTCCATACAAATGGTAACCAAAAGAGAGTAAAAGTGACTAAGCTTATATCAGACAAAATAAACTTTAAGGCAAAAATTGTTACAAGAGACAAAGAAGTATATAAGATAAAAGTGTCAATCTACCAGGAAGCTATAACAGTATATATACGTATATGCACACCCAACATCAGAGCACTTCAACATATAAGTAAACATCAACAGAACTGAAGGGGAAAATAGACAGCAATAGAAAAATGGTAGAATATTTCAATACCTCACTTTCAATAATGGATAGAACATTCAGACAGAAGATTGATAAGAAAACATGGGACTTGAACAACACTATAGACCAAATGACCCTAACAGATATACACAGAACATTCTGCCCAACAGCAGAACACACATTCTTCTCAAGTACACATTGAACTTTCTCCAGGGTAGATCACATGTTAGGTCACAAAACAAGTCTTAACAAATTTAAGATTATTATCTTTTCTGACCACAATGGAATGAAACTAGAAATCAATACCAGAAAGAAAACTGGAAAATTCACAAATGTGTGGAAATTAAACAACACACTCTTAAACAACAATTAGCTCAAAGAAGAGATCAAAAAGAAAATTAGAAAACTACCTCAAGACAAACAAAAACAAAATACAACATACCGAAACATACAGGATATAGCAAAAAAAATACTAAGAGGAAATTTTATTGAGATAAATGCCTACACTAAAAATGAAGGAAGATATCAAATAACCTAACTTTATGCCTCAAGAAAAACAAAGAACAGACTAAGGCCAAAGTTAGTCAAAGAATGGAAATAAAGATTAGAGCAGAAATAAATAGAGTATAGAAAATCAACAGGAAAAAAACAACAAAACTAAGAACTGGTTCTTTGAAAAGATAAACGAAATCGATAAACCCTAAGTTAGACTAAGAACAAAAGAGAGAAGACTCAAATAAATAAAATCAGTAATGAAAGAGGAGACATTACCACCCATGCCACAGAAATAAAAGGATCAAAAGAGACTACTATGAATAATCATACACCAACAAATTGGATGACCTAGAAGAAATTGGTAAGTTTCTAGAAACATACACTCTACCAAGACTGAATCATGAAGACATAGAAAATATGAATAGACCTGTAACTCATATAGCGATTGAATGAGTAATCAAAAACCTCCCAAAAAAGTAAAGCCTAGGACCAGATGGCTTCACTGGTGAATTCTACCAAACATTTAAAGTAGTATTAATGCCAGTCCTTCTCAAAGTCTTCCAAAAGATTTAAAAGGAGGGAGCATTTCCACACTCATTTTATGAGGCCAACATTACCCTGATACCAAAGGCAGATAAAGACACCACAAAAAAAACCCTGCAGGTTAACATCCATGATAAATATAGATGTAAAAATCCTCAACAAAATACTAGCAAATTGAATCCAACAGCACATTAAAAGAATCATACACCATAACCAAATGGAATTTATCTCTGGGTTGCTAAAATCTTTCAACAGATGGAAATTAATTAATGTGAGCCACCACATTAACAGAATAAAGGAAAAAGTCTCATGATTGTTGCAATAGATACAGAATAATATTTTACAGATTCAACATTCTTTCATGATAATAACCCCTCAACAAACTAAGAACAGCACAAAAGTACCTCCATATAATAAAGGTATATATGAGAAGCCCACAGCTAACATCATACTCAATAGTGAAGAACTAAAGCTTTTCCTCTAAGGTCAGAAACAAGGTAAGGATGCCTACATTCACCACTTTTAGTCAACATAGTACTGGAAGTCCTACCAGAGAAAATAGGTAAGAAAAGAAACAAAAGACATCCAAACTGGAAGGAAAGAAATAAAGTTGTCCTTGTTTGCAGAAAACACAATTTTATAAATAGAAAACCCTAAAGACTCCAGTAGAAACTGTTAGAATAAACAAATTTGGTAAAGTTGCAAGATACAAAAATCAGCTGTGTTTCTATACACGAAAAACAAACTATCTGAAAAGGAAATTAAGAGAACAATCCCTTTACAATAGCACAAAATTATAAAATACTTATGAATAAATTTAACTAAGGAAGTAAAAGACTTACATACTGAAAACTACAAAACTGGTGAAAGAAATCAAAGAAAATATACACAAATGGAAAGATAGTTTGTGATCATGGATTAGAAGACTTAATATTGTTAAAATGTCCACAGTACCCAAAGTTATCTACAGATTCAATCCCTATCAAAATCCCAATGGCAGTTTTTTACAGAAATAGGATAAACAATTCTAAAATTCATATGGACCCACAAAAGACCATGAATAGCCAAATCAATCTTGAGAAAGAAGAACAAAGCTGGAGGCATCACACTTCCTGATTTCAACATATATTACAGAACTATAGTAGTCAAAACATATGGTACTGGCATGAAGACAGAAGTATAGACAATGAACCAGAATAGAGAACCTGGAAATAAATTCATGCATATACAATCAATTGATCTTTGACAAGTGTGCTAAGAAATACACAAAAGGAAAATGATAGTCTCTTCAACAAATGGTGTTGAGAAAACTGGATATAAATATAAAAAAGAATGAAATTGGACCCTTATATCATACACAAAAACCAACTCAAAATGGATTAAAGACTTAAATGTAAGACCTGAAACTCTGTAACTTCTAGAAGAAAACATAGTGGAAATTCTTCATGACATTGGTCTTGGTAATGATTTCGTGGATCTAACACAAAAAGCACAGGCAGCAGAAGCAAAATAGACAAGTGAGACTACATCGAACTAAAAAGCTTCTGCATAGCAAAAGAAACAATCAACAGAGTAAAAAGGCAACATATGGAATGGGAAAAAATATTTGCAAACCATATGTCTGATAAGGGGTTAATCTCCAAAATATATAAGGAACTCCTACAACTCCATGGCACAAAAACTAATAACCCAATTAAAGAAATGGGCTAACCACTTAAATAGACATTTCTCCAAATAATACAAACAAATGGCCAACAGGTACATGAAAAACTGCTCAACATCACTAATCATCATGAAAATGCAAATCTAAACCATAATGAGATACCATTTCACACTGGCTATCATCAAAAAACCAAAAGTCAACAGTGTTGGTGAGAATGTAGAGAAACTGAAACCTTTGTATACTGTTGGTAGGATTGTAAAATGGTATAGCTGCTATGGTACAGTATGAAGTTTCCTCAAAAAGTTAAAAATAGGACTATCACATGATCCAGCAATCCCACTCTTGAGTATTCACCCAAAAGAATTGAAATCAGGATCTCAAGGAGTTTTCTGCACTTCTGTGTTCATTGTAGCATTATTCACAATAGCCAAGATGTGGAAACAACCTAAATATCCATCAACAGATGAATGGATAAAGAAAATGTGGTATATACACACAATGGAACATTATACAGCCTTTAAAAAAGAAAGAAATTCTGCAATATGATACAACATGGATGAGCCTTGAGGACATTATGCTAAACAGGCATTATGAAAAAAGTCATCATGAAAGACAAATACTACATGATTTCATTTATGTGAGGTATCTAAAATAGTCAAGTTCATAGCATCAAAGAGTAGAATGGTGGTTGCCAGAGACTGGGGGTGAGCAGGGGAAGATGAAATAGAGAGTTACTAATCAAAGGATGTAATATTTTAAGTTAAGCAAGATGAATACATCCTAGAGATCTGCTGTACAACATTGTACCTATAGTCAGCAATACTGTATCATATACTTAAAACTCTGTAAAGCAGGTAGAGCTCATGTTAAGTGTTTTTACCACAATAACATGTTTTAAAAAGAAAGAAGGTAAAACGACACACAAGAATAATTCATTCCTAATTGTTTTGTAAGATCATGAAGAAAAGAATGTGAGAGAGAGAAGGATAGGAGAGAGAAAGCCCAGTATCACAGCTGTGCACATCTCTTAAAAAAAAAAAAGAAAAAGAAGTCATCGCAGTCAGGGTCTGTAGTCTGATCTGCACTCCCCCTGGCTGGGGGCAGTCCTCCAATGACTGGCTTCAGTCCTCTGGCTCTGTAGATGTAGTGCCATCTTCTCCAGTCTTGATAATTGGCAGGAATCCCTTTTGGTCCCTCCCACTTAGCCTCTGGAGAGATGAGGCATATATAATCTTGCTTGTCACTCTGGCTTCTGATCCCAGGAAGAAAAGGTCCTGGGCTCTCAGACTCCTAGTACATCTTTCTTTCAGGTTCACTATTCATCTCTGAGATGCAGAGATTATGGTTCCACTACCTAGTCTCCAGGAAATCATATTCTGACATCATTGCTCTCTGTGAACCCTCCATAAAATGTTAGACTGGGGACTGGTTTCCTCTCCCTTGTGAAGCTCACACATTCTAGCATTCAGTGCTTATGCCGCCTTTGTTTTTAAGCCTTGGAGCCAAGTGCCACTCTAAGCCCTTTTCCATTTCATCAAATTGAATCCTTTCCTTGCCCTATTTTTCCCTACTTTCTGCCCATGATCTTGAGCATTCCTGACTGGCCAAAATTTGGGCCAAGAAGGTTCCCACTTTCAATGAAGAGGGCATGGATAAATGCTGGTGAGGTTACAACAGGATGATCTTGAGCAAGGCACTTACCCCACCTGAGCCTTGCTTTTCCATCTGTGAAATGGTTGTAAGACTTACCCTGCTCACTTCACAGGCTTATTATGGGGTTCAAATAACATGAGAAAGTACTTTGAAAACTGAACTGCTCTACACATATAAAGCTTTGTTTTGTCCTTGCAAAAACAGCAGTTCAGGTTTCTTAAGTGGGGCTTTGCAGTATTATCTTACTTCCACGGATTTAGCCATTTCAAAGCCAGTCTTGGAGCTCCTCTTCATATTTTTCCTTCAGCCTCTGAAAACAATCACTTTTTTAAATTTACTGAAAGGCCATAACTCCAGATGAAAAAGAAGACTTCTCTCAACAGTCCGACAAGGTTACAATTAAGAGTCTACTAATGTTGGAATTGGGGGACCTGTCTGTCACTAATCAGGTGGAAATGTGGACATGGAGATGTGCCCATGTCCCCCTTCAAGGAAGGACTTGCTGCAGGGAATGAGGTCAAGGTGTGCCTCAGCTTCAAGAGCCACCTGGCCCAAGGCCACACCCTCCCCAGGGCAGCCCACATCTGCCCCGTGACCCAGAGAGAAGAGGGAGGAAGCCCAGTCATTCTGGCCTGAGACAGGACACTGATGGGCAATACTCAATCCAGAGCTTCCCAGTGGGCTGGCCAAGGCTTGGCAGGACTGCACTGAGTTGGACTTCTCCTTCTGCCCAATCCTGCTTCCTCTCTCTTTCCTTCATAGGTGCTGATCCCTAATATATATCTTGCACCCCAAATTCCATCTCAGTATCTGCTCCAGGGAACCCAATCTGTGACAATTGGCTACCATGTGCTAAAAGGGCAGGATGAGATGGGGGGTATGTTTACTGCAAACAAAGGAAACAAAGCACAGAAAGGGTAGAGGGGAAATTTGAAATAGCACTACGGTACAACCTTGGACAGCTCCATGCCCAACAATAATTGGGCTGCTCAAAGGCCTAAGAAACTATAACTATGATAGGTGGAAATCTGTTACCTGATCAACTTAGACCAAAATCTCATAAGGGAAGCAATATCATCTAGCCTTATTCCCAACCCTAGGCATAACCTGATTTGGTGGTCTCAGCCTGATGCACCAAAGGCTTACTTCTCAGAAAATGCAAGTATCTGCTGGGTATTATATAAAAACCCCAGCTAGTATCAAGATTAGCCAAATCATCTAAATGTTAGTTGCAGTTCTATTTTTCAACTACCTTTAAATGTGCAGTGAAAGAGAAAGTGGCACTTTCTAGAACTCAATGTTTTCTTATTTCATTTGGAAAAGTGGGTTTAAAGGCTGAGATTTAGCCTGGTGCTTGTCAGAGATCATACATAGTTTCTGTAGTGACAGGAGCCACTGCAAATCCTGCAAGAAAAGGTAATCTTTGAAAACGAAACACTGTCATCTGTCATCCACCAAACCACCCCCCCACACACACACACATACACTTAAAACCCCTCACTGGCTTCCCACTCCTCTTACAATAAAGACCCCAGCCCTACAAAGTCCCACCCACAGAGACTGGCCCCTAACTCTGTCTCCTGCCTCATTTCACTCCCTCCCCTCCTTGCTTCCAGTGCTCTCCATGCTGCAGCCACATTGGCCGCTTTAATGGTTCCTCAAATAAGCCATGGTACCTCCTGCTATAGGGCCTCACACATGCTCTCCCCTCTGCCTGCAACTCTCCCACCCAAACTGTCACCTAGTTAATGATGACTCACCTTTAGTTTCCAACTCAAGCACCATCAGTTCCTCTGGGAAGCCTTCCCTGGCACCACACTCCACGTCTAGGACAGGTACCTCGGTGATATAATCTCACAGAATCACACTCCTTTTTTTTCAGGGCATCTATCTCATCATCTCATTTAGAATTATACCCTCGCATCTGTGAGTACTTGGTTAATCTGTCTCCCCTCTTAGACTGTAAGCTTCAGGAAAGCAGGAATGGTGTCTGGGTTTGCTCTCTATCTTATGCCTAGCTCCTGGCACAGTTCCTGGCAGATAGTAAGCACTCGATTTGTTGAATAAGTGGATAAATGAATGGTTGAATGAATGAACAAGTGAACAAACAAGGAAAATGAGAGAATTTCTAACTTTGGTTGGGTGGCTTGAAGTTTCTTGGGGTTAAAATGTAGAAATGGGGAGTTAAAACCAGAGGTGGTTGGGTGGAAGATAGACGTACATGCTGGCAATTATTAGAGAGACTTTCTCCCTAACCGGTGGCAAAGAGGAAGGGTGGGGCTGGGGAGGCAGCAAAGCACCATCAGAAGTCACAACATAGCTGCCAACCTTTGGACCAAAATACCCAAGTGCCAGGCCTTAAAGTAAATGAAAATTATTCACTTCACAATCAGGACAAAATGCCATGGAATTAAAATTGGAGTATATTCTTGAATTGGATTTTATTCTTCAGGGCCCTTAAGTTAACCAGCTGGAATCATTTTCTGAGGACCATTCTATTTAACCTTTGGAAACGAAGCATCTGCCTTTTAATGGAAAAACTACTTCTCATTGTAAAGATAGCACATGATGTTCTTGGCTTCTTTGGTCTCCAGAAAAGGAAACTCAGATATCTCCCCATGTCCTCGCTGTATCTTGAACCCCCTATATCAACAAAACAGGCCAGATTAATAGCTAACTTTATTTTTTAATAATAAGTAGAATGTACCAGCTCATCCAGAGAATACTAGACAGGGCAGCCTACATAGACATATCAGCCTCTCAAAAAGTCTCAGGAGGCTTAGGAAGCCACAGATTGAAGCGCCCCACATAACCAACCTCAAAGTCACTGTATTCAGACAAAAGGCCAAGTTTACCACCCACTCAAAGTTCTGTTCCTAAAAAAGCATTGACAACCAATTAATCAAATATTACTACTTTGCACAAGTCCATGCTGTGATGGACACAGTGAAGAGAGGTCCCTTCCTTAAGCATACTATAACCCAACTAAAGAACTAAGATCTGGAAGAACTAAGAAGTTGGTCAACAGCACAGGCACAGTATATGGATATCAGCAAGTTCAGACAGCCCATAGCCAACCACACTAAAGTCCATTGAACATCTTCTACTGGCTGTGGGCTCTGAACCAGAAGGGGTGGGGATGTGTGTGTCAGGCTACTTTCACTCTCCTGACCATTAGACAGGCAGCCTTCCAAGGAAGGTGGGGCCTGTTCTGTGGCATAAGCAGGGTTTCATTCTTAAGCCCTACCACCACTACACACACATCATTTAACATAGCCTTGCCCTCACCATACAGCCTTTCATTCGTTTGTTCATTTGCTCATTCAACAGGTAATTATTGAATGGCCATTTAAAGCCAGGGACTGTGCTGGGTGTTGGGGGGAGACAGGGTTAAACAGGATGTGACCCCTAACCTCAGGAGCTGTATACTCTGTTGTTAATGGTGAGCATTGGTGACAGATGGTCTGGCAACAGAAACTGTATGAATGTTAGGATAAAGAGACGCTCAGGAGGCTCCATGGGACTCCAACTGCTTACACTGAAAAAGCTGCTTGTCTTGTTCATTTCTGTACCTCCAATACCCATTACTGTGCCCAACACACAGTAGGCGCTCAGTAAGTTTTTAGTGACATAATGAAAATCTTACTGGGGCCAACCTCCAACTCTGTCTCTCCATGGCTTCTCCCCATTGGTCCTAAGCCTGACAGTTGGCATCCTATGCCTAGATGAAAAGAGATGAGGGCACGTGGCAATTCTTCCAATAGGTCATAATATGTTGGAGTTGGGAGGAACTGAACAACGTTGTCTGTATCACCCCCATCCCCTCTCAGACATCATGTCCCCATAGTTGAGGTCCTTCATGAACCACTTGGGCCTTCATGCTTTCCTGATTCCTCATCCTGGATGTTCTTTTAAGAATATGCAAGTTGGTCAATGTCCCAATTAAAACTCAGGAATCCAGACCTTGACACAGAACCTTGAAGCTCCAGCTGGCTCAGTGGCAGGGAGCCACCTCCTTCTCTGAGATAATGGGCTGTGGAAACCGCAATCTTGTCTTCTAGTTGTGGCTTCCCACACCACCAGGGCCTCCTGCAGGCCCTGGGGCCCCAGGGAGGCAGAGCCATTCTAGAGAAAGCTGAGAAAAATAGGGATGAAGAGGTCCTTGGAGGAGACTGAGAAGTGACTCTGCATGGGGGAGCGGAGGACAGTGGCCCTTGAGGCACAGCAAGCAAATGAGCTAACAGGAAATGGCTGGGGCTGTGAAGGGGTAGCCAGGAGGTATGAGGCAACTGCCCCCTCAAGTAAGACAGGCTAAGTAAGGTAAGGTCCAGCAGGGACCCAGAGTCCCAACCCTTCAGCCAGAAAGCACCTCAGAATCAGTCCAGAGTGGTCTTGGGACATGCTCAAAGTCCCCCAGCTGGGTAGCAGCAGGATAGGGTTAGAACCAGTTCTCCTGATTTCTACTCTGGAATTTTTTTTCTCATCACCTTGCTACCTCCCAGATATGGATCTCATGGGAGAGTTCTTGGCCTGTCACATCCTGAAAAATCTCCCTTCACAGATGATTCCTGCTTGTCATGCAGGGCTGGGCTTTTCTGATTCTGATGGGTGGCTCTTTTAACCCTCCAATGCCAGCTGTTTCCCTGTCTCTAGCCATTCCCTTCCTAGGAAAGATCGAGTGGGGTCTTCAGTGGCCACATGAGGCCTTATGACCCTGGGGAGGAATGATAGGCAGCCTGGGACCCAGCCCAGCAGCAGACCTCCCAGGGACAGTGGGCACATGCCTTGGCATCTGGGCATGCTGATCCTTTTCTCCAGAGAGGGCAGTGTGGGGGGAGGAGGGGGTGGAATCCAGCGACTTCTCAGGCCATAAGAATTCCTGCTCTCCCCCTCAGTCTGACCCTCGTTCTGCCCGTCTGGGCCACAGCAATGCCCACGCGCAGTGCAGCGGGAGAAAAGGAAGGAGAGACGGGTTTGCTGGTTTGCTTGGCCGGGCACCAGGAGCGTGAGCCCTGCCCCCCTCCGCGGACTGTCTCCACTCGCTCCTCTCCCCCTCTCCGCCTGCCTGTCCCTCCGGGCTGCTCGGGCGCCACCATTACTGTCCCCAACCCGCCCCGCCAGCCGGGCCAAAAGGCGGCGTGACTCACGGCGCTGCCACCAGCCCACGGCTTGCCCACAGCGTATAAAGGCTGCGGGGTTGAAAGGCGGCAGAGCCTTGCCCGACCCGGCCCGAGGCGCGTAGAGCATGGCCGGAGGCGCGGAGCGAGGCCGCGGGGGCGCGGGCTGGGGGCTGCGCGGCGCCCTGGCCGCCGTGGCCCTGCTCTCGGCGCTCAATGCTGCGGGCACGGTGTTCGCGCTGTGCCAGTGGCGCGGGCTGAGCGCGGCGCTGCGGGCGCTGGAGGCGCAGCGTGGCCGGGAGCAGCGCGAGGACAGCGACCTGCGCGCCTTCCTGGCGGAGCTGAGTCACGCACCTCGCCGGGCGCCCGCGCCACCGCCAGACCCTGTGAGCGCCGCGCGCAACAAGCGCAGCCACGGCGGGGAGCCGGCGCAGCACATCCGCGCCGAGAGCCACGACATGCTGTTGATGATGACGTACTCCATGGTGCCGGTAGGCGGGGGCTCAGCTCCCCTTGACGCCCCCGCCGGGGTGGGCGGCGTACAGTGTGGGGAGAGAGCCCTAGACGCCCTCTCCTCCCCTAGCCAGATGGCAAGGTGCCGTGGGGAGAGGTCCTGGGTGTGAGCCCGCTGGGGAAGTCACCTTGGCAAGCACCTTAGCCCTCTGGGGTCAGTTTCTTCATCTGTTAAATGGGGGAGGGGGTGAAGGGGTAAGTCTTCCACCTCTGACGTCGTTCAGTCTGCAGATAAATGAGGGGAGTAGGCAGTGTTTTTAAGAGCCTACTTCCTAACTTTGGACATAAGTTTTCACCTTCTGGTGTGCCAGGAGCCACAGCAGCCCCGGGCTGTGCCTGTGCAATTCGTAGGTGCCCCCTGAGAGCACGGAGGTAGCATTTCTGAGAGAGCGCAGGCTGCTTCAATAAAGGGATTCTTTCCCTGGCATGATCTAGTGGTCTGGCGTTTCACCTGGCCTCGGCTCATCAGCCCAAGACTGCCGACATAATAGTCTCTGTTTAAGTGAAAACAATCAGCCCTAATTTTACCAACCCCCGGGAGCTTTCTACGGAGAAACTTACTCTTGTGTCTAAAGTGGTTACAAATAGTGGAAATCAACATAGAGCAATTTTCTTAAAACGCAACGTCAAAGCTGAGGTTCATCATATGGGCTCTAAGAAGTCTATGGAACTTCAGAAAATGTCAGTGTGTGCTCTCGCAGGCCCGTGCATCTAGGGCGAGTCCATAGCTTTTCGTTAGATTTTCAAAGGGGCTCCATTGCACTCCTCCCAAAAGGTTTAAGAAACACTGCTGTTAAAAAAGTCTTTAAAGCAAAGCCTCAAAAATCTTTTTTCCAGTGTTAACTTTCTTTGCTTTTGCTGATTTTAACTCAATAATTATCTAACAATTACATTTAGATCACATTGCAGTTCCCCATTCCATTTAATTATCCGTTACAACCGCTATGGTCTTATTTCACTTTAAAATTACAAAGATTTCAGTTCTGTCACCTCAAGTCAAGTGTGAGCCATATTTTGGAATCCCAGGTATTTGAAGATAAATCCACTTAAACCTGTTATAGAAGCTTTTAAATATCTTACATGAGCTGAAGTGCTTTTAAAACTACATGGAGGACTTCCCTGGTGGCCCAGTGGTTGAGAGTCCACCTGCCAATGCAAGGAGGGAGGAAGGAGGGAAGAGGAGGGGGGGAAGAGTTCGAGCCCTGGTCCGGGAGGATCCCACATGCGGCAGAGCGGCTGGGCCCCTGTGCCACAGCTGCTGAGCCTGCGCTCTGGAGCCCCCGTGTGAGCCACAACTACTGAGCCTGGGAGCCACAACTGCTGAGGCCCGCGCGCCTGGAGCCCATGCTCTGTGGTGGGAGGGGCCACCGCAATGAGGGGCCCAAGCACCGCAGCTGAGAGTGGCCCCGGCTCACCGCGGCTGGAGAGGGCCCGCGGGCAGCGGCAGGGACCCAACGCAGCCAAAAATCAATCAATCAATCAAGGAGTATTTTATATAAAAAAGATAAAATAAGACTACATGGAAGTACTACACACTTCAAACACATCTTATGAGAAAGATCACATTTTCCATTCCTGGATTCAGTTTTTACCCACGTTATCATTTAGAAATCTGGGCCCAAGCAAAAATTTCAAAAAAAAAGAACTCTGTAAAACGAAGAAATCTCCTTAAGGGAAATCACTCTTTCTTGGCTCTCCACCACGCATTTTGAGGGGTTTTTGAAATCGTCTGAGAAGGATGCATCTGAACATCAACATTTTATATTTTTAATTCTGCTTTTAAGGTAGAGGCTTATGTATCCAAATTGCATCCTGTTCAGTCACTAACCCAAGAGAACGCAGAGACTCATTTCTGTGTCAATATGAAAGCTGATTTAACTACCACCACCTGCTCTGTTGCAAGTCAGCAGAAACATTACATTTGTCAGGCTGAGAAGCACTTGTAGATTATCCCCAACTCATCCCCCACTTGCAATGGGTGTGCTTTGACCTTTTGGAGTCACTGAGGGACTTTCTATGCAGGCCAGGAGAAAGTCACCATCATATTCCTCTTGGGAGTAGTTCTCAAACAGTAGGCTTAGGGATCACCTGGGAACATATTAAAAATGCAGATTTCAGGGCCCCACCCTCAGACTTGTAGAATTATAATCTCCAGAATCGGCTTCCTTAAGAAGTCCCCTGATCCCCATTCCCCCACCTTCCCAACCCCTTGATGAGTTTGATACAGGTGGTCTAGGTGCCACACTTTGAGAAAAGCTCCTCTAGACCATGGCTTCTTTAACTTTAATGTGCTTATGAATATTTTGGAGATCTTGTTAAAATACAGATTCTGATTGAGAAGGTCTAAGTTGAGGCCTGAGCTTCTGCATTTGTAGCAAGTTCCCGCTGACATCAGTGCTGCTGGTCTGAGAACAACACTTTGAATAACACTGTTCCATAGCAGTGGTTGCACATTGAAATCGTATGGGGAGTTTAAACATGACTGATGCCTAGGCCCCACCTCCCAGAGATTCTGAATTAATTGTTAGGGGTGGGTGCCCACTCACCAACACAGAGGACCTTGGCGTGCCTTCCCGATGACGGTCAGCTGTGTTAAGCATCTCACGCTCATCAGTTCTCCCTTGAGGCCTCTACTTTGGGCAGAGGAACCAACTTAATTGGTGAAAAACCTTTTACATACTTTATTTTAGCAACAATTTCACCATTCACCTTTGCAGATTTTTCTCATTTTATCTCTCTGTTTTTCTCAGAACAGAGAATTATTCACATGAGGAAACAATTTTTAAGAACTTTCTCAGGGCACCTTGAGTAGAAAAGCTGCTAAGAGAACTATTTAGTGTACAGCATGGAGGTCAGTGTGCCCACTTCTTAAGGTTGAAGTCTACACTTTCCCTCACCCTTTTATATAGCACCAGTAGGTCTTGAATGAAGGTGAAATCAGAAGTCCCATGTCCTTAGAGATCTAGGAACAAAGAAGTAAGCTGTATGCAGACTAATTTCAGCATTTTAAAAAGTCTTCCAAAATGGCTCATTTATCCAAGATGAGCCTTCTTAAGCCAACTGACACTTCTGAGTTCTGTGCTTTTGGCTGAAAGTACATCAACTCAGCGTGGTCGTTCTGGTTAGCACAGTCTGACCGGAAACTGATTGGCAGCTGTAAATGACTTTGTTAAAAGGGCAACATAACTAATTATTACTTAAGTACGGTTAGTTTGGTACAGCCAAACACATTAAATCTTTAAAAGTAAGTGGGTACTTTGGAGAAAAGTAATAAAAGGGGCCCTGGGTACCACTGAGCTTGACCAGTAATGGAACCCATCTGCCAGGAACTCCTGCAGGAGATGCTGCTTCTGTTTAGTCTCCACTCCCTCGCCACCCCTCTTCTCACTCTTCCTCTCATCAGCTGCTCTCTCTCACCCATTCTTCAGGTCTCACTCTTATTGATGTTCTGGTAGCTTTATCATCCTCCCTGAAATCTTGGGTCGAGCACCCAAGAAAGTTTTACTTCTCACAATGTGCACCTTAACAAGCTTTAAATGGATCAAAGATTTACATTTAAAAAATGAAACTCTAAAATTGCTAGAAGAAAATGAGTAAATTCATTTTTAATTTTGGAATGGGGAATACCTTTCTTTCAAACTATAACTCAAAAGCCTGAAGCAAACAATAAATAAGTAAATTTAACCCCATTTAAAAAGCACACACAACAGCAAAACTGCATCACAAACAACAATAAAAACAAATGCATACACCATAAACAGAGGCAAAAGATAAGTGACAAACTGGAAAGAAATATTTGCAGCTCATATCATAGGTACAGGGCTACTCTTCTGAATATATATAGCAGTTCTAGAAGTTGATGTAAAAGATAAGAATTTAATAGGGAAATCTGCAACAGAAATAGGAATCCAGTAGGAGTATGGAACAGATAGTTCTCAGGAAAAGAAATACAAATTTCTCTTAAAAACACAGGAAAAGAACTCTTGATTCAAAAATGCAAATTACAACTGCTCTGAAATATAATTTTTACCTGTCAGAATGACAACTGCAAAAGTTTGTCGACATAGTTGGTTGGGGAAACTGAAGGGAAACAGACATGCTCTTGAATTGCTGTTTGGAGTGCAAAATGCTACAACCCATATGGAAGCCAATTTGGCAATACCTTTGGATTACAAACACATTTACCCTCTGACCCAGTAATCTTGCTTGTGGGAATTTATCCTGCACAACAGACTTTATCACCTCTGAAATGACGTATGCACATAGTTATTCATTGCAGAATATTTGTAAAAACAAAAGACTATTAACCTGTGTCCACTACAGGACTAGTTAAATAAACTGACCTATACATCCACTGGGATACGAGGTAGCTGTAAAACAAGAATAAGTAAATTCTCTATGTTCTGCTATGGGAACAATCCCCAGGATATATTTTAAGTGACAAAAGTGTAAGGAAGAAGGGGGAAAAATAAATGAAATTAACAAAAGTATTAGGGAGGGTGGGGATGGGGTGGGAATGAGACTTTCACTGCATAGCTTTGTGCATCATTTTGACTTTTGAACCATGTGATTGTGTTACTCTTATCGTGAGTGAAAAGGCCATAAGCACGAGGTTACATGGCAGCTGCCCCTGGGCTGGGGGCCATAGGGCATGGTAGGGACTGCTCCAGCCCAAGGTTCATGTGCTGTGTCTATAAGGGGAGGCTTTTGCTGGTGGTTGCTGTATGAGAACGAGAGCCCAGTGTGCCTGATCTTTTGATTTTGTCAAGAAAAGTAAAAATTCTGACTTTTTTTTTTTTTAATTTTATTTATTTATTTATTTTTGGTTGTGTTGGGTCTTCGTTTCTGTGCGAGGGCTTTCTCTAGTTGCGGCGAGCGGGGGCCACTCTTCATCGCGGTGCGCGGGCCTGTCACCATCGTGGCCTCTCGTTGCGGAGCACAGGCTCCAGACGTGCAGGCTCAGTAATTGTGGCTCACGGGCCTAGTTGCTCCGTAGCATGTGGGATCTTCCCAGACCAGGGCTCGAACCTGTGTCCCCTGCATTGGCAGACAGATTCTCAACCACTGCGCCACCAGGGAAGCCCAAATCTGACTTTTTATGTGAAATCTCTTGGCTTTGAAGTATTGGCAAAAATTCCCTCAAAATGTTTTTGAATTGACTGGCAGTGTGTTGGCCAGACAACACTCACATTGTTAGGGGCCATATTAAGACTTCCAAGCTTAGTTTGCAGCAGGCTCATCTCATAATCATGAGTAGTTTTGAACAAAAATGGCTTTATTTAGTTCCAGCACAACCTCCACCCCCACCACTGATTTCCCAGCTTGGTTCTGGAAGGATAGTGGTATCTATGCCATTGTTATCATTATTGGTGGTTAAATGGAGATGGTTTTTTGCATTCAGTTTGGTTTGGTTTGTTTCATTTTGTTTTGTTTCTGGCTGTCTCTAAACATTAACTCCACCTTCGGAGGATGGAGAATTCCTGTCACTATGGCTTTTCAAAAACATGTGTTCTGAAGGTCATTCTCAAGGAGGAGATTCCAGCTATGTTAAGCAGTAACACATTATAGCAAACAGAACTTTTCATGATGACTGCTATGAGGTACACTTATATGGATCTATACATTATCTTGTTTACAGGGGACAAAAATCACATTACCTGTAGTTACAGCTTCTGCTTGTATGGATGCTATATTTCCTTGAAGGAAAGGAAGGTAACCCCTGCCTTTCCCACTCCTTGAACTGGGTCACTTCCAGGGTGTAAAAGCTGAGGATTTAGACCAGGGGTTAACAAACTATGGCCTAAGGTCGCATCAAGCCTGCTACTTGTTTTTGTGCAGCCCATGACTTAAGAATGATTTTTAAATTTATAAATGGATAGGAAAAAAAATCAAAAGAGGAATAATATTTTATGACACATGAACATTATATGAAATTCAAGTTTCAGTAACCATAAAGTTTTATTGGAATACATCCATGCCCACTTGTTTATGTATTGTCTGTGGCTGCTTGACACATGACAACCGGAGAACTGAGTAGTTGCACCAGAGACCATACGGCCCACGAAGCCTAATATATTTTCTGTCTTGTCCTTTGCAGAAAAGTTTGCTGACCTCTCATTTAGACAGTGGTCCATGGGAACGGAGGGGTGCTAGGGATGGTTCCTTTGGAGAGCTAATTTAGTAAAATCAGGGTTCTTCTAGCATAGGGTTAACCCTGGAGTTTAAGACCTCCCACAAGGAAACAGAGCCCAGGACAGAGCTGCCCTGAGACTGTGGTTTCACTCTAGAGGGAGGCTGTGGGGCTGAGCCAGCCCTCAAGCCTTTGCTCCCCCTAAGCTGACTTCCCAAGTCAAGAGCAGTCAATGTTAGGACAGCTTTTAGCCACCCATTTAACCCCATATCTAGGCCTTGTTTCACACCCCATCTATTCTCTTCAGTTGAAGGGGAGAAACATATACCCCATTAGGTCCTGTCACATGAAGTGGACCCTGATGAGAGCTCAGAGGCCTGATAGAGCAGAACAAAAAAAGACTAGGCAGCCAAAGTAATAACCCACATGGAGAGACTGGGAGGTGGGTTTCCGTGGCCTTCCTCATAGCAGCGTGTGCACGTGGGCACTTGGGATGTCACACCTGACACTGTGGGGTTAATTTGCATGTTAGAAGCCATTTCCAGGTATCAAGGGTAAGAGAGAATTTGAAGCTACATCTCTGCTAAGACTGTGTCTGGTATTGGTACTGTGAACACACCCATAAACTTCACTCATGTATCAGGTCATGATGGTATGTGAGGAAGACAGGAGAGAGTTGGCCCCTTAGCTACATCCTTCAGACACTTTCTTCATTGACACATATTTTGCACACATGCAAATAAAGCATTCAGTGTAGATGTACAGTTGTCATGATTCTCTAAGGACTTATGTGAGAAACAAATGGGTCAAGACTGAGCATCTGGACCCGTAGGGACAGGGAAGTTGTGTTGACCACATGAAAGGCATTAAACCATTTGGACCTGCTCTGAGGTCCTGAGTTGCAGAACAACTGCTCAAATCACGGGTCTTCCAATGCCAAATGTCTGTTCATCCTCCGTAAAGCCCGGTTCTCAGGATCCATCTTTGGCTGGTCCAAGCTCACCTCCACGTGGCTCTACTGCCACCTTCAGCCACTGTATTCCTGCCCTTAACTTGAGAGACCTGGGATTCCTTCTTCACAGTCAGGTTTGCAGCCAAATTCTCTCTCCCTGATGCTTCCCTGAGGTATGTTGTGGCAGTCGTCTGACCCACGAGTCAGACGGATTCTCATCCCGGGCCCACAGCTTGGTAGCTGGGCGACCTTGGGCAAGTCTTTTAATTTCCCCAATCCTCAGTTTCCTCCTCTGTAAGACTGAGATAATAGCATGCACCTCATAGGGCTGTTAGGAGGTTTAAGGGAAACAATGTAGGTAAAGGACAGTGCCTGCTATAGTCAGAGTTCCAGTAAGTGTTCATTGTTGCTGTTACTGAGATTAAGCACTATGACTTTATCATGCAGCCCTCCTTGCCCAAAGCCCTCAGTATCTTGTTTCTGGGTTTACTCTTCATCTCCACTTTCTTCAGAATGCCAAGTTGTCTGATCATATGTGCTTTTATCAGCTGCTGCTTCGGGATCATATTTGGCCTTTTGAAGCCTAGGGTAGCATCACACCAACCTAAATCATCTTGTCATTGAAAACAAAACAGAATTAGCCTTGATATGGCAACAAGGCTTCTTCAACAGTTCAGGCTTTCCTGGGGCCTCACCCCTTCTTCATGGCCACTGATGACGAGGTTTGACACCCACTAGAAGAGAGTCACATTCACCCCATTTCTGACTGGCGTAGCTGTTGTTAACTCCTGATGATTCCTGTTGGTGGCAGTCCTGAAAAAAGTTTTGGGTGCTTTCATTTGGAAAATTGACAAAATGTGAGTGGAAGGTAGAGCAAAAAACTTCTAAGAAAGGAGAACAATTTACTTCTTAGGGGTCTCATGTTCTCTAGGATATAGGTACCTATGTGAGAACTATCAAAATAGTCTTTATATCTGATAAAACATACTTATCTGGAAAAAAAGACATTTTTTAAAAAAACTACATTATTCAAACTCTCCTTCCCTCCCTCCCCTCCCCACCAGAAAAAATCCTTGGCCAAATCTAGTTGACATTCAAGCTTCATTTACATGCATTTTATCTACAGACTAAAGGTCATGTTGTGTAAAACAAGCTGATGATTTTAGGTTGTAATTCTTCTACAAAGGGAGCATTTTTCAGCCCATCAGTTGCTTTTTTTTTATGTAGCTCTTTGGATTTTAATAGCTCTATATTTTAAGTAGATATAATTTACTTCTAGTCTGACTAAAGTTGAGACACAATTTTCTTTACTGAAAGGTAGAGTTAAAATAACAATGCCAACTAAAGATCACTTAAAATGCAATTTGTTCTGAACGCAATAGGTAGAATAACCCCTTCATCTTGCCACTCAGAAAGTTTCTTGTGCTTATCAAAGTGCTGGGAACTTTGGAGATCCTACACAGGCTGTATGTAAAAACTGAGAAGGACTTGGAAATGCGTTGTGGATAACTGTACCCAAGCTAAAATGATGAGCTGGCAGCTGCAAAATAATTCCCCAGTTTTTCAGTAACTTAGTGTAATTGGGGTCTGGAATCCTTTCACTCAAAGGTAGAAAAGGCCCTCTCCCTTTAGGCAGCACTTGAGGACCTTGGAATCAATCCCTCTGAACAGGAAGACCTTTAGAGAAAAATCCTTTACAGTAAGCATCAGGGCAGTGACAAAGAGAGAAAATCAATCCTCACTAAAGTGATGAAGGCAAGTTTCATGGAGGAGACAGAACTTGAAATGGGCATTGAAGGGTTGGTGAGATTTGAGCAGGCAAGGAGGGAAAATCATTCCAAGTGCAGGTAATAACTTGAGCCAAGGTCTAGGGACAGGAATGAATGTGGTACAAGGCTTGGAAGAGCAAGAAGCTTTCCTGCACTGGGGAGTTTGGGCTGTGGGAGAGGAATTAAGATGACTACATGAGAGAGAGCCTTGAATTTCTACTTTTGAAAAGTTGAGAATGAATCTGATGGGTAATTGGGAGAATTTTTCATGGGGCAATCATGAAGAATGTGGTTTTATAAGACTGGTCTGGCTGTACAATGCAGGAAGGACTGCACAGGGGAGAGACAAGAGGCAGGAAGAAAGTTAGGACATTATTGCATTAGTCCAGGCAGGAAATGTTTCTGTATGGCTAAGGTGATGGCATCAAAAATGGAGAAGATATAGATCCTAGAAATACCAAGAAATAAGAATGCATTGAACTTGGGAACTAATTGGATATAAGAAAGAGAAAGGAGCCACCTGGTCCAGATCCATCCGAAGACGGTGGCATCATGGGCAGAACTGAGGAACCTAAAGTGGGTTAGTTTAGAAGTGAGGATGCTAAATTTGTTTTGAGACTGAATATGAGATGAAAAGAGAGGAAAAAAGAGGGAAGGAAAACTGAAGAGTGAAAGAACTTTCAAGGAAAGGAGAACCCATTTCTTCCAAGAAGAATTCTGTCTTCTCCATGAGAGAGGTCTTTACAAGTCTAAAAAGTAAAAGGCAGACCCAAAAGCCTTTATAATGAGTGCTGGAATCATACTATGTGTTTGCTCCTAGCTCCCCTCTTAGCTGTGTGACCTTTAACAGATCACTCAACCTCTCTGAATCTCAGTTTCCTCATTTTTAAGAAGGCAATGACAGTAGTATCTACCTTAGGTGTTATCATAAGGATTCAATTCAGTAATCCATGTGAAGTCCTTAGCATGGTGCCTAGAACTCAATATATGTTACCTTGTTGTTACTGATATTTAGTATCTCTCAAATCCTTCCTTTTTGTGCTTCAGGGAATTTTGAAGCCTTGTAATTAAAACAATGGAGATTGATCAATAGAACTTGCCAGAGAAAGGGCAGGTTCTAGAATAACTCCAAGGTCTGGTATCTCGGGTGCCATAAGGGAAACACACAGACTTCTAGAAAGAATGTTATTTCCCAGATAGTCATTTTTATGGTTCGTGGGTTCAAAAAATATATATATATATATATATATATGTGCTGGGTATTGAATTTAGGGACATTAATTATACTAAGGATAATTTGCAAATATTTTATTCATGTTCAAGGTGAACTCATGCATTTATCCTTTCATAGACCAAATCTTTCTGAACCCCATAGGAACAGCAGGTTTGTCAAACCAACAGTTCCATCCAGCCAGTGTTCTGATGCTAACATCATCAACAATTATTTTGTGGGTGAGCATCTCAACCCAAGGACCTCCTCTAAATATTTTCTGGGCTAACCACTTGTAGCTATTCTCTGAGCGGAGGGAAGAGGGGGCTGAGCAGGGAGTAGGTTGACAAAACATCGTCACAAATGTTTTTGCTATATACAAAGAATGCCAAAGGGCAGAGTTTGAGATAATGGATTAATTCTTTGTCCATTCCCCCAACAATGGACAAGTTACTTAACTATGGTTTATGTATACTTTTCTGACTATAAGGTGACGATAAGAATGCTTAGATAAAAATCAAAAATTAACTGAAGATGCTTGTTGAAGGGAACAATGTGAGCACAAAAATATATTGTTATTAACAGTTAGTGAGAGATTATTCCAGCAGTACTCCTGCTTCAGAAAACTCCATTAGAGGCCTGGGGGAGACAAGTGATTCTTAGCTCACTTCAAAACACTCATCTCTTCCACCCCTAACCTCTTCTGCACTTATTGTCTGTATCACACAACTAAAACTTTGTGTACAGTTTTGGTCTCTAATTTGTCATCTTTGGTCACCTTGTCTCTTTAAATATATCTCTACTCTTCGCTAGACCTCTAGTGAGGTATTTGATGAATACCTCTTCACTCATAAAATGCATCCACAACTCAGCAAGGGCAAATATAGACTAAGGTATCTGCCAGTTTCTGAACCTAGTTTCTTTTCATAATAAGAGTTTTGGAGGTGTGTGTTAGTTTCGGCATGTAGTTACTGAGCACCTACTATATCACAGGCACAACTGTGGGTGCACAAGAAACAGTATGAACAAACCATGCAAATCCCTGTCCTGTTGGGGTTTATGTTTGGTGGGGGAAGGGGGGAGGAGCAGACAAGAACCAAAGTAAATAAGTAAATTATCCACAATATTAGAAAGTGATGAGTGCTGTGAAGAACAATAAAACAGCGTTGAGGATTAGGGAGCAGGAAGGGGAAGATGCAATTGGAAGTCTTCTGGGTGGGGAAGGCCTCACTAAGAAGGTGACATTTGAGCAAAAACTTGAAGGAGGTGAGGGAGTGAGCCATGTGGAAATCTAGGGGAGGGCTGTTCAGGCAGAGGGAACAGCAAGTGCAAAGACCCTGAGATAGGAGAGTGTCCCCAGAGCACAAGGAACAGCAAGAAGACTGGGAGAGGATAACTGGGGGAAGGAAGGACAAGAGGACCAGTTCAAGTAGGGCCTTGCAGGCTGTTGTGAAGACATTGGCCTTTATGGGGAGTCTTTGGAGGATTTTAGGCAGAGGAGTGATATGATCTGACCTGCCTTTTCAAAGGATCACTATGATAGGACTAGACTCTCTGTGTGGGGAGGGTGGGCAGTGGTAGCAGGGAGGACATTTATTTAGCTACTGCAGTGAAAAAAGACAGTGGCTGAGGCCAGGGTGGTAGCAGTAGAATGATAAGCGGGCAGTGTCTAGATATGTCTGATGTCCAGCTGATGGAATTTGCTGACAACTTGAATATGAGCGGGGGAAAAAAGGAGTTCAGTGACTTCAGGGTTAGTGGCCAAGCAGCGGAAAGATAGAATTGCCATTAATGAGGTAGAAGAATTGCAGATGGAACAATTTTGAGGGGAATATCAGGAGTTCAGTTTGGGGTATGTTGACATTGAGATTTCTGTTAGATGTTCAAGTGAAGATATTGAAAAGACAGCTGAATACCAGAGCCTGGGAGGGAAGGAATTCCAGTTGGAGGTATACCCAGGAAATAGTGGAGATGCTGAGCATGATAATACTCATGACCTGGACACAGGGAAGCTCTAACCAAGAGTTTATCTACTCCTTATTAAACCCAGATTATTTTACTTAAAACTCTTGTATAAACAACTAATTAAATTAATTAACTATATTGCAAGCTTTTTGTACCCAGGGATTGTCTTACCTTTATAAACATGGGGCCCAACTTATCAAGTATTTGTTAATGAATAAATAGGTACTTCTAAGTCATCAGAAATGTCTTGGAAAGAAGTTTAAAAGAAATCTTTCAGGGATTAGGTAATATGTAAGTCAGTATAACAGATGCTAAGCGCCTGTTCTGGGCAGTGTGGGTGCACACTGTGGTGATAGGAAAAACAAGAAAGGATCCCTCAGGGAATTCATCGGCCAGTGGGAGGGGAAAATCCTCAAGCACATATGACAGAGCAAAGGATGGTAAGACCCTAAGAGAAGTAAGAATAAAATCCAGTGGGCAATCAGGAAGGGTTTCAAGAAGAAGGTGGCATTTGACCTGAAACTTGGGAGATGGGCAGGGCTTCAGAAAGGGAAAAAGGCCCTTGAACGGCAGGTGGTTCATTTTAGGTGGAGCATGATAGAGGGAGATGTAAAAAATATCTGAAGTCCTGGCCTTCATTCTGGAAAATTATTTTGAGTATAGAATTGAGAATGTTTCCCTTTTAGTACTTGAAAGATGCCACCCCACTATCTTCTCACTTGCCTGTTTGCAGTGAGAAGCCTGCTGTTCTTGTCTTTGTTCCTCTCTGTGGGTTGTGTCTTTTCTTCCTCTGACTGCCCCTAAGATTTACCCTTTACTGAATGTTTTAAGCAGTTTTATTATTATATGCCTTAGTGTCATTTTCTTCATGTTTCTTTTGCTTGTGTTTTGCTGAGCTTATTGGAAATGTGGGTTTATAGTTCTCATTAAAATTGGGAAATTTTCTGCCATTATTTCTTCAAATATTTTTCTGCCCATCCTGCCAGCCAGGGACTCTAATTACACATGTATTGGGCTACTTTAAGTTTTTCCACAGCTCACTGATGACCTGTTTGCTTTTTAAGTCTTTTTTCTCCATGTGTTCCATTTTGTCTAGTTTCTATTGTTACGTCTTCAAATTCATTAATCTTTCCTCTGCTCTTAGTCCCACTCAGTGTACTTTTCACCTCAGACATTCTAACTTTCATTTCTATAAGTTTGAATTGGGTGTTTTTTTATATTTTTTAAATTTCTATTTAACACGTTCAGTCTTGCCTCTAGCTTCTTGAATGTTCTGTTTCCTGCTGAGGAATGAAGAATTCATTCATTCACAGCTTACTATGTGGAAAGCTACTGGCTATGTGTTGAGGTTATAAAAATAAACAAGATATATACTTCCCCTCCCCGAAATGCTTACAATTAGTGGGGAACAAACAAGTAACCAGGCAATGACAAGAGTGCCCTGATGGGAGAAGTGAGGGATGCTGGGGGGAGATAAGAACATCTCCAACCTGAGATGGGGGAGAAAGACTTTTGGGAAAGCGACATCAGAGCTACAGCTAGGATGATATACGAAGAGTGAGACTGACTAGGAGTTTTGCAACTTTTTTTCTGATTGTTAATGTTTCCATTATAGTAACTTGGAAAATACAGAAAGATATAAAAACTCTTAATTTTAAAAGTGTTTTGCATGTTAATAAGTTAACAAAGCATGGTGACTTATGAAGAAGTTACCCTGTGATCCTTTCTGGTTTTATTTTTTTTTTAATTGCTGAAGAATCATCAGGAGAAAAACAAAAAGAGCCCCACCTCGTTAGTCAGGACTCTGTTCTCAAGGTCTGAGTTCACAGGGAGTTTTCTGGGAGAGGAAAAAAGAGAGAGAGAGACTGCAGGAACTGAAAGATGCTGGAACAAGCCCTTGTTTTTGATGGTACAGGGTAGAACTTCTCAAAGTGTAGGTGGGGGTCATCTTCATCAAAAAGACCTGGGAGCATCTGTTTAAAAATGCTGATGTCTGGGCTACATTCTGGATCTGCTGAGTCAGAATCAGTGAAGGTTGAGTCTGGAAATCTGTATGTAGATTACACTCTAGGTGATTCTAATACATCCTAAATTGAAGAATCATTGGCCAGATTGGGTGGGAGAAGATATTAGAGGCTTGGTAGTTTGATGTTTAAAAGAGGGAGGGCCCAGGAGAGGGTTCAAGATGGCAGCATAGGAAGATCCTGAACTCACCTCCACCCACAGACACAACAAATCTACAACTACATATGGAATAATTCCCTCTGAAAAGGACATGAAAACTGGATGAACAGAGTCTCCAGAACAAAAGGTAAAAGGACAACATCAAGGCGAACAAGAGAAACAGAAATACACTCATGCCAAGGAAAAAACCACACCCTAGCCATGGAAATCCACAATCAGGAAGGATCACAAAGGCAGAGTTTTTTTCTGAGGAGCAAGGGATTTGAGCTCCACATGAGGCAACCCAGCCCTTAGATCATGCATGGGAGAGATGAGCACCCAAAACACCTGGCTTTGAAAACCAACAGGAAATATGTCCAGGAAAATCATGGAACTCTAGGGAACAGAAAACCACCGCTTAAAGAGCTCATGCACAGACTCACTCAACCTGAAAATCAGTGCAAAAACACCAGATTGAAAGTGCCTGGACCATAGGTGAGGGGGACCCACTTACTAATCTTGAAGTATCTACCAAAGAGGCAGGAACCAGTTGGGACATTACCCTGGGACTGAGACACTGATGAGAGCCATTTTTGTGATCTCAGGCTGCCTTGCTAATACTGGCACTGGAGGGCACCATTTTGGAAATCTCTATATAACCCGTTAGCCTCAACGGGAATGCCCCACCAAGAGCCCTGCCTACCCCTGTGCCTTGGCCAGGCCTTACAGCCAGCTGTGCAATAACTCATCCACCAGTGCCTGGAAGCCACCGTGGCAGGCCACACAGCCATTTCAAGGGCTAGCCCCACCCACCAGCATACAACAGCCACCACAACCAGGCTGCACAACCATTCATGGGGCCAGCTCCACCCACCAATGTACCGCAGGAGTAGCTACAACCTGGACATAACAGGAGGGTACATGCAGCCCACATAGGGGACACCCCTGATTACTGGCACTGGTGGCCAGGTGGGATTGCACTTCTGAGCCTCACAGGACATCTCCTACATAAGGCCACTTCTTCAAGACTGGGAAAGGTAGCTGATTTACCTAATACATAGAAACAAACACAGAAAATTAGGCAAAATGAGGAGACAGAGGAATACGTTCCAATTAAAAGAACAAGGCAAAACCTCAAAATAGGAACTAAGTGAAATGGAGATAAGCAATATACCTGATAAAGTGTTCATAATAATGATCATAAAGATGCTCACTGAACTCAGGAGAAGAATGGACAAACGCAGTGAGAATTTCACAAAAAGATAGAATATATAAGAAAATACCAAACAGAAGTTGTAAATGAATTGAAAAAAATCCACTAGAGGGGTTCAACAGCAGATTGGATGAGGTAGAAGAAGAAATCAGTGAACTGGAAGACAAAGCAATGGAACTCACCCAAACAGAGCAGCAAAATGAAAAAAAATAATTTAAAAAAATGAAGAATACCCTAAGGGAACTTTGGGACAACATCAAGTGGGATGACATTTGCATTATAGGGGTTCCAAAAGGAGAAGAGAGAGAGAGAAAAGGCCAGAATAATTATTTGAAGAAATTGTGGCTGAAAACTTTCCTAATCTGGGGAAGGAAACAGACATTCAAGACCAGGGAGCCTAGAGTTCCAAATAAGATGAACCCAAAGATACACACACTAAGATACATTATGATTAAAATGGTAAAAGTTAAGGATAAAGAGAGAATCTTAAGATCAGCAAGGGAAAAACAACTTGTTACATACAAGAAAAACCCCATATGACTATCAGCAAATTTTTCAGCAGAAACCTTATGGGCCAGAAGGGAGTGGCATAACATATTCAAAGTGTTGAAAGGAAAAAGCTTCCAATCAAGAATTCTCTACCAAGCAAGGCGATTATTCAGAACTGAAGGAAAAATTGAGTTTCCCAGTTAAGCAAAAGCTAAAGACATTCACCACCACTAAACTGGCTCTAATAAGAAATATTAAAGGGACTTCTTTAAGTTGAAAAAAATGGCACTAATTAATTATATGAAAACGTATGAAAGTAAAAGATTTCACTGGAAAAAGTAAATATTATATAAAGCTGGTGGATAATCACCTATAAAGCAACCAGGAATGTTAAAAAAACAAAAGTAGTAAAATTAACTACAATTAAAATAATTAGTTAAGGGCTACATAAAATTAAAAGATTTAAAATGTTTCATCACAAGTATGAAATGTGGAGGGGTGTAAAAGTATAAAGTTTTGGAATGTGTTCACATTTAAGTTGCTACCAACTTGAAACAGACTGCTATTTACATAGGATGTTATATGTGAACCTCATGGTAACCACAGGGAAAAAACTTATAGTAAATACCCAAAAGAAAATGAGAAATGAATTGAAACATACCGCTAAAGAAAACCACCAAAACACAAAGATAGAGAGAAAGAGAAGAAGAAAGGAACAAATAGGAACCACAAAAACAGCCAGAAAACAATTAACAAAATGGCAATAAGTACATACCTATCAATAATTACTTTAAATGTAGATGGAATAAAATTTCCAGTCAAAAGACAAAGTAGCTGAATGGATTGAAACAAACAAACAAACAAGACTCATCTATATACTGCCTACAAGAGACTCACTTCAGAAGTAAGTACACACACACACTACTATATTTAAAAAGGGTAACCAGGGGCTTCCCTGGTGGCGCAGTGGTTGAGAGTCTGCCTGCCAGTGCAGGGGACACGGGTTCGAGCCCTGGTCTGGGAGGATCCCACATGCTGCGGAGCAACTAGGCCCATGAGCCACAACTACTGAGCCTGCGCATCTGGAGCCTGTGCTCCACAGCAGGAGAGGCCGCGACGGTGAGAGGCCCACGCACCGCGATGAAGAGTGGCCCCCGCTTGCCACAACTGGAGAAAGCCCTCGCACAGGAAAAAAAAATGAAGACCCAACACAGCCAAAAATAAATTAATTAATTAATTTAAAAAAAAAAAGGATAACCAACAAGGACCTACTGTATAGCACAGGGAGCTCTGCTCAATGTTATGTGGCAGCCTGGATGGGAGGGGAGTCTGGGGGAGAATGGATACGTGTATATGTATGGCTGAGTTGCTTTGCTGTGCATCTGAAACTATCACAACATTGTTAATTGGCTACACTCCAGTATAAAATAAAAAGTTAAAAAAAAGTACAACAAAAAAATAATAAGAAGAGGTAAGGTTTTTGCAAAAAAAAAAAAAGAAGAAGTAAGTACACACACAGACTAAAGGTGAAGAATGGAAAAAATATTCTGTGTAAATGGAAAAGAAAAGAAAGCTGGAGTAGATATACTCACATCAGACAAAATAGGCTTTAAACAAAGACTGTAATAAAAGACAAAGAAGGGCATTAGATAATGATAAAAGGGTCAATCCAGTAAGAAGATGTAACATTTATAAATGTATATGCACCCAACAGAGGAGCACCAAGATATATAAAGCAAATAGTAATGGACTTAAAGGGAGAAATTAAAAGCAATATAATAATAGTAGGGAACTGTAACACCCTATTTACATCAATGGATAAACCATACAGACAGAAAATCAATAAGGAAACAGCAGACTTAAATGACACATTAGACCAGATGTATTTTATTTTATTTTTTTTAACATCTTTATTGGAGTATAATTGCTTCACAGTGTTGTGCTAGTTTATGCTGTACAACAAAGTGAATCAGCCACATGCACACATACATCCCCATATCTCCTCCCTCTGCGTCTCCCTCCCACCCTCCCTATCCCACCCCACTAGGTGGTCACAGAGCACCGAGCTGATCTCCTTGTGCCATGCAGCTGCCTCCCACCAGCTATCCACTTCACATTTTAGACTAGATGTATTTTAATACAATAGATGCAGAAAAAGCATTTGTCAAAATTCAACATCCATTAATGATGAAAACTCTCAACAACGTGGGTATAGAAGGAACATACCTCAGCATAATAAAGGCCATATATGACAGACCCACAACTAACATCACACTCAACAACAAAAAGCTGAAAACTTTTCCCTAAGATCAGAAACAAGACAAGGATGCCCACTCTAACCACTGTTGCTCAACATAGTATTGGAAGTTCTAGCCACAGCAATTTGGCAAGAAAAATTAATAAAAAGTATACAAATAGGAAAGGAAGAAGTAAAAGCTGTCACTATTTTCAGATGACATGATAATATACATAGAAAACCCTAGACTCTATCAAAAAATTGTTGGAACTAATAAATGAATTCAGAACAGTAGCAGGATACAAAATCAATATATAAAAATCTGTGGCGGGAATTCCCTGGCAGTCCAGTGGTTAGGATTCTGCGCTTCCACTGCAGGAGGCCCAGGTTTGGTCCCTGGTTAGGGAACTAAGATCCCTCAGAGCTGCTTGGTGTGGCCAAAAAAAAAAAAAATCTGTGACATATCTATACACTAAGAACAAACTATCAGAAAGAGAAATTAAGAAAACAAACCCATTAGCAATGCAAACCCAAATCAAAAAGAATAAAATACCTAGGAATAAAATTAACTAAGGAGGGGCTTCCCTGGTGGTGCAGTGGTTTAGAATCTGCCTGCCAATGCAGGGGACATGGGTTCGAGCCCTGGTCCGGGAAGATCCTACATGCCATGGAGCAACTAAGCCCATGTGCCACAACTACTGAGCCTGCGCTCTAGAGCCCATGAGCCACAACTACTGAAGCCTGTGCACTTAGAGCTCGTGCTCCTCAACAAGAGAAGCCACCGCAATGAGAAGCCCGTGCACCACAACAAAGAGTAGCCCCCGCCTGCCACAACTAGAGAAAGCCTGCACGCAGCAACAAAGACCCAATGCAGCCAAAAATAAATATAAATAAATAAATTTATAAAAAAAAAATTAACCAAGGAGGTAAAAGACCTATATGTTGAAAACTACAAGACATTAATGAAAGAAATTGAAGGAGACATAAATAAGTGGAAAGATATTCTGTGCTCATGGATTGCAATAATTAATATTGTTAAAGTGTCCAAACTACCCAAAGCAAGCTACAGATTCAACACAATCACTATCAAAATGTCAATGACAAATTTCACAGAACTTAAATAATTCTAAAATTTGTACAGAACTACAAAAGACCCTGAATAGCCAAAATAATCTTGATAAAGAAGAACAAAGCTGGGGAAGTATCACATTCCCTGATTTCAAACTATACTATACTATACTATACTATACTATACTATACTATACTATACTATATTATACTATACTATACTATACTATACTGATACTGACACAAAAACAGACACATAGATCAGTGGAACAGAATTAAGAACTAAGAAATTAACCTACACATATATGGACAATTAATATATGACAAAGGAGCAGCAGAGAACATACAATGGAGAAAGACAATCTCTTCAGTAAATATTGTTGTGAAAACTGGACAGCCATATGCCAAGAAAAAAAAAAGAAAAGAAAGGAAGAAAGAAACTAGACCACTGTCTTACACCATACACAAAAATTAACTCAAAATAGATTAAAGACTTGAAAGAAAGACCTGAAACCATAACGATTACTAGAAGAAAACATAGGCAGTAACCTGATTGACATCAGTCTTAGCTATGTTTTTGTGGATCTTACTCCAAAGGCAAGGGAAACAAAAGCAAAAATAAACAAATGGGACCAAATCAAAGTAAAAAGCTTCTGCACAGCAAAGGAAACCATCAACAAAACGAAGAACAATCTACTGAATGGTAGAAGTTATTTGCAAATCATATATCCGATAAGGGGTTATTATCCAAAATATATTTAAAAACTCCTACATCAACAACAACAAAAAACCTGATTCAAGAAATGGACAGAGGATCTGAATAGACATTTTTCCAAAGAAGATATAGAGATGGCCAACAGGCACATGAAAAAAATGTTCAACATCACTAGTTATCAGGGAAATACAAATCAAAACCACAATGAGATATCACCTCACACTTGTTAGAATGGCTATTATTGAAAATACAGGGAATAACAAATATTGTGGAGAATGTGGAGAAAAGGGAACCCTTATGCACTATTAGTGGTACTGTAAATTGGTGCAGCCATTATGGAAATTAGTAGGGAGATTCCTCAAAAAATTAAAAATGTAACTACCATGTGACCCAGCTATTCCACTTCTGGGTATTTACCCGAAGAACACAAAAACACTAATTTGAAAAGATATATGCACCCCTTTGTTCATTGCAGCATTATTTACAATAGCCAAGATATGGAAACAACCTAAGTGCCCATCGATGAACGAATGGATAAAGAAGATGGAATGGAATACTATTCAGCCATAAAAAATAATGAAGTCTTGCCATTTGTGACAACATAGATAGACATTGAGAGTATTATGCTAATTGAAATTAGATGGAGAAAGCCAAATACCATATGATTGCACTCAAGTGTGAAATCTTAAACAAAAAACCCAAGAAACAAAATAAAACAAACTAATAGATACAGAGAAGAGATTAGTGATTACCAGAGGGGAAGGAGGTTGGAGGGTTGGGTGAAAGTAGTCAACTGTATGTTGATGGATGGTAGCTAGACTTAGGGTAGTCTACTCTACTGTATACAGATGTTGAACTATAATACTGTACACCTGAAACACAATTTTTTAAAAGGAAGAATTGAGTTGAATTGTAGGACACTAAGTAAATAAATAAATAAGTGGGACCCAACCCTGGGACAGGTTGAATCCCTAACATCAGGGAGGGGGCTGCAGGTGTTTGATTACAGTGAGGATGAATTTTTTTTTCATATGTTTATTGGTGATTTGAAATCATTGTGTGAGATTTTTTCATGTTTTAACTCATTTTTTAATTTGTTTTAAAAAGTTTTTCCTTACTAATTTACAAATACCTTTTATATAGAAAAATTATTTGCTTTTTGTGTATTACACATGTTGCAATATTTTTCCCTTAGTAATGATTATAACATTTATTGAGAACGTAAAACTTGCCAGGCACTATGCTAAGAGCTTTAGGTATGTGTGTCAAAAAAGTCCTTATCCTAGTAACAACCTTATGAGGTAGTTGCTATTCTTATCATTATTATGATTATTCCCATTTTACAGACAGGTCACTGAGGCTTAGAGAGCATCCTGTTCAATGACACAGAGCCAGTGAGTGAAGGAATTGGCACTCAGATCAGACTTAGCTGTATCTGACTCCCAAAACTCATGTTCTTTACACCACACTGTTCAGCCCTGGGTGTTATCTTTTAATTCTGTTTGCTGGGGGTTTTTTTGGTGGGGAGTATTTAAAATTTTCCATTTTCATGTAGTCAGATCTATGAAGTCCTTCATTTATGGGTTCTTCTTTTGCTTTTGTGCTTAAAATATTCTTTCCTACCTCAAGGTCTCAAGATCAAATAGTTACCTATATTTTCTCATAGTTACATATAATTTCACTTGAAAGCTATTCCATTACATTTGCATGTGTTTAAAATACAGAGATAGAAAGAGCTTTTCCCCTTTAAGAAACACCTGGCCAGAATAAATTGTAAAATTGCTGGGCTTGAAAATAGGCAATTCAATACAAAACAACTTCTTAAAGTTGGATTTGAACTTAGTAACTTGATTTTTAGCTGCTACTTTTTCTTTTTTTTATGACCGGGGGAGAACTGTGTCAGGATGAGATGCAGTATAAGTAGATAAAACATCATGTTGTCTCCATGTTTGAGTCTATCTCCGACCTGGAGGAAGAAAGGTGTGAGCACAGGAGATAGTGGGAGAAGGCGTTCTGAGCCTCCTCTGAGAGTGGCCCATCACTCCTGGTTCTGGAGCCAGGTCAGCATGTCAGCGTGAGGAGTCCAGGCTGTCAGCAGCTCCCAACTAAGCAGGCGACAGGAGGAAATGCAAAAGGACAGGCCATTCCTGAGAGGCAGCTGCTTGAACTGCAGACAGGACAAGGCTGAGAACTGGGGCTTGCTGGCACCTGAGGGGCTCCTGGTGGGAGAAGGGAATGGTTTAGGAAGAGAGTCATAATACCAATCGAGGCTTATATTTAGTGGGTTAGGGCACTTATCAATTTATATCTGGCTATTTCTATAAATCCTACTCTGTTTTACATTTAGAAACTAGTAATCAGGCTTTGATTAAAATAGTATGAATTGACGATATTTTAAAAAGCAGGATCAGCTGATTTACATTCAAATCGTGAGACAATCATGTTTATGTAACACTAGTACGAACACCAAAAAGTTGTTTTTATAAGGACTCCTTTGTTTACTCCTCACAGCCACTCCCTGGGGTAAGTATTGCCATGAGTCCTGTTTTGTCAAGGGGCTGGGGAGCTAGTAGGGGATCCTGCTCAGTCAACAAGAAACAAGTCACTCATCTCCCCCATCAGGTCAGACCTAAAGAAGGCCTCCAAGCACACCTGGGGAAGGAATTGCTCCTTCAGGGACTTCTGTCATGCATTTTTAGGTGTCCACAGGGTTCATAAATGTCACAGGGCTGTTCCCCACCCCGCGCCCCCCCCCGGCCCTGATCCCAGCTGAAAGTAATTTTGCCGGAGACATTGGGTGAGGGCGTTTGCTGGAACTGCCCCTTCCAACTGGGATTGCTGAGGAGGCCTGGGCCCAGCCTGAGCTGCTTCAACTTCTGTGACTCCCCAGCCTTTGTGTGCAAGAAGGCTGGCCAAGGCTGTGGGTGGACTCTAAACCAATACATGTTAACTATTTGTTCAGCATTTTATTAGAGAATCCAGGCAATTACTGAGGCAGGGTGAGAAAGAGGGCGATGGGAGGCCGCACCGTCACTAGCAATTCAGTTCAGCCCTTGTAAGCTACTCAGGAAAATAAATGCCTTAGGGACAAGTAGTCTGAGACCCCTGCCCCTTGGAGGGCAGGCTGGTCTTCACCTCCATTCTGATCTACTTAGCAAAACAGGAAGAGCTGGGGAATACCATGTTTTCCCTATGGCATTGCATTTTCATTGATGTTTGAGACTCCTTTTCATTCAGCACCCCAGTCTCTACCTGGCCAACTCAGCCCTAACCAGGTATTTCTACTCAAGACAGCATGAAATGTTTCTGTTATTTTCTGTTAGCCATGTATCAGGGACCCTATAGGATAACCCTAGCATCTCCAGGCTCCTATTTTCGAGGGATTAGTGGAGTTTTTGCCAAAATAAGGTTATCTTAAGCAAACAGGCACAAAGAGAAACAGGTAACCACATGCTAGATGTTCGGTTCCCATATACTGCTGGTCAAAAAAGGACTGATATCATTGGTTGAAGAGCACATTCCCCTCCCAATTGATAGAGTAGTCAATAATGAAGTATTTATTGAATATCTACTATGTGCTCAATGCCATTCTAATGCTGGCAAAGGGACCAGATGAGTGAATGCGGTGCACAGGAAGAGTACGTAGTACAGTCCCTACCAATAGGAGCCTATCTGGTTGAGGAGCCCGAAAAACATGACGGAGCGTGCCAACAAGCAGCCACGTGGTGATGCTGCTGGGCTGTAAAGGGGGCAGTTAGTGGGAATGGAGGTCTTTGGGGAAGACTCATTAGGATTTAGCTGGGCTCCGAGGATACCAGTTTCAACTGACAAGAGCACTCGGCCCCAGGCCATTAGTGTGGGATGGCCACGGTTTGTTCACTTGCGACAAATGCCCAGACCTTTGGCTGATCTTCCTGTGGGGCTGCAGGAAGAAGGTCGTGCCTCAGTATTTCACCCCGTACATAGCAAACCCCACCTTCCTGTTGTGGTTTGCAGATTGTCATCACCATGTCTTGGTCCCAGTGTGAATTCCTGCCTTTCAGAGGGATGAGTCCAGGGTAGCTCACCGCAGCTTCAGACCCCATGAGGGATTCCGCCAATACCTGTGGTCTAACCCTCCAGCAGCTGGGCCACCACATTCATAGCTCAATGTTTTCTAAAGGATCATGTGCATACACAAAATAACAGCAATTTGCATAATTAAGGAGCACCATAAAGGGTATTCAGTTGTCTAAGAAAATGGAATTTAAGTTACAAAATAGGTCAGATCTGAAAGGTGACTTGGAGTTTAAACATTGTTCCCCCCAGCAAACCAGAACCTGTACTTGGGGAACTTCAGAGAAGCCGTGACAGGACACATTATTTTAGCAATACATAAACTGATGATGACAGGCAGGTTTGCTCCCTTACTTTTTCGTGAATCAGTCCTGAGAGTAAAGGGTGAGAGGAAGGGAGTTCAAGAGGGAGGCCAGCCAACCACCTGAGGTTTTGTGTTCTGATGAGCAGTGGTAGCACACGGCATTTAGCTCTATTCATTCTGATGAGAAACACTTTTGATTAAACCTTTCTCTTTTGCACAGAAGAGATTTCTTGAAGTTGATGCATAATCAACTGGTAAAAATCTAATATCTTGTTCACATTCAAAGTAGACTAAAGCAAAAATTTGCATTTCCTGTTGAATTTCAGACAATTCCTTTTGCAAAGGCTAAATGGTATGAGAAAGTAGATGCGGGAGAAAAACAGGACTCTATTCTGGAACCAGCTAGGGGAGGCTGGGCCAGCTACTTCACTTGCTTTCTTTGGACCTCAGCTTTCTTATCCCTCCTCCCCTGACTCTAGGTCTCCAGGTGTCCCTCCCCACTTCCTCCCCTGATTCCTCCTGGGAGCAGAGTTTGAAATCATCTGTCTAGTCCAACCCTCTCATTTTACAGATAAGTTAACCCAGAGTAGCTTCATTCTATTTGTTTTTTTATTTGGAGGGTTGGCAATTTATGTGGGCAAAAGAAAAATCGTATGACTAATGAACAATTTGAAAGTCACTAGACAGCTGTTCTAGCTCATTCTACATTCATTTGTCTAGAAGCAACAGAGATCTGTCCAAGTTATTCCAAGTGATGGGGGTTATTGTGAAGGCATGATATTTGGATTCCCAGGGAAAGCTGGGTCATTAGACCCATCTTTTGGGTTCATGTAATGCTTGCATGCTCTCTTCTCTCTCTCTGAATTATTAAAAGCATAGCAAAGTAAAATTCACCCATAATCCCAACATATCTTTTAAAACAATATAAACTAAGAAATGAAAAGACCCCTTTTATCTCCTAGTCTCAGTCTCCAGGAGAAAAAAAATCTGTTAATGGTTTGGTTCATGAGCCTTCCAACTTTTCTCTGCACTTATCCAGACATATCTAAATATTCTTTTTCAACCAAAAGGTTGTATTGTGTTATATGGCTTGGGCTGCACCTTGCTTTTATCACTTAACAGTATGCCAAGACCATCTTTCCAGATTAGTACATATAGACCTACTTCATTCTTTCTCATCTGTTTAACAAGTGCCTTACTGATGAACATTTAGATTTTTTGCATGCCTTTGCCATCACAATGTTGCAATAAGCATTCTTGCCCAGATATCCTTCTATAAGCTTCCTGCAAGTGAGATTCCCAGTTCATAGCATTTTCTTTCTCATAGAGACTGCCAAATTAGTCCCATCTATTTTTAGTTTGAATTAGAGCCAGCTCAAGCCATCTGATGCCAGATTAGCAAGAAGTCCATTACTTTTCTTCAGGAGCCCCTTCCTTGCCCATGAATTTCCTAAGATCCCATGAGTTCTACTAATCCAGTGAGACCAGTTCTGTATCCAGAGAGAAAACTGGAAGGTCTGGTCAGGCCACTAATGGGACCCATTTTGGCTGTCTTTTCTCCCATTGCTGCCATATGTTGTCAAAGCTGAAAACAAGTCCCCATGCATTGTAAGGCATGGCAAAGACCAGTGATGATGGCCAGTGTGATTGGAGCAGAGCAATGGGGGAGAGCAGGGGGAGATGGCCTCAAGAAGGGGCAGGGCCACGTCCTGGATGGCTCCTGCCTGACACCCCCAGGACAATGAGCTCTAAGGCCTCTTCCAATTTCACCATTCTCAAATCCTAAATCAAGATCTAGGAAGCCTTGTATACCAAATATGACTCCTTAATTTGACAAGCTAGATTTTGTGACTTTCAATTTTTGAATTTTCTTATTTTCATCCAAACTCTTAATCATTATTATCAGAAAAAAAAAAAAAGTTTCTGGTTTTCTTATGGCCATACCTTTTCATACCATGTTTTACCTTGATACAATCTTATATAGACCATGTTTGTTAAAAGAATATTCCCAAGTGAAGATTAACACAATTTACTGGTAAATATCTAAATGAACTTTTAGCATATAAATGAAGCCAAAAGATCAGGAAATGAAAACTCCTTCTTCATCATTTTTTATAGAAACTGTGCCAACTGCAGACCAGTGATGAGCATAAAAGAGAGAAAGGTTAATTTTCCCTATTGATGCTTCTGTTGTTTCTAACTACTCCTTCTGCTGTGATCCCCCAGGCAACAAATGAAGCATTGTGAAGCCTCTAGTGGTCCTCTCAATGGACAATTATACATTTTTTTAAGATGATAAATTTTGTAGTGCAGCTGATTGCATTAATTTATGAGCATGACTAAACACAGTGAATCGAAATTTCTTCTGGTTACGTTAAGATGCTCATCAGAGCCATAATAGAAAGTGCAGTAAACCTGGAATCAGGAAACCTGGAGCTGAGCCTGGCTTTTCCAAGAGCAAGCTGTGTGACCTTGAATAAATGACCTCACCTCACTAAGCCTCTCTGTTGCTATCTGTACAAAAGGGAGAGTTTCACGGCCCAATATACTTCAGCTCAGGGAGTGGTTGTGGCTAGGAGGGAAGGGTGTGTTTTGGGAGGGGCACCTGGGATGCTCTAAAGCCTTGCTTAGCTGAAGGTGGTGTATACATGTTTGTTTTATTATTCATCTTTAAACTGTTGGCACACCTTTCATATTTTTGTGATATGTATGATATATTTCACAATAAATTTCTAAAGCAGTCAATAAGCACCTGCTGACACACTTCACAAAAAGTAAATACCGTACAAGTTTCCCTCTGGATCTCCTAGCAAACAAAATAAACCTAGGTAGAAGACAAAACAAATTTTCCCTTCAAATCAAAACGTGTTCTTTTTACAAAGAGTTTCATTGAGAGAGAAATCAGCGAAAATTTTGAATAAAACAGAAGGGCGAATCATGCTTAGTATAGCTCCCTCTGACCCTGGCTCTCTACTGCTCCTTACTTGAGGAGGAGTTTTTAGGTTTCAGTTCTCCTTCTTAGGTTTCTCTCCAGAAATATTCTAGAAAGTCAAAGACAAAGAGAGAATCTGGAAAGCAGCAAGAGAGAAGCCTAAAGTAACATTTTCGTATGTACTACTTTTTTATATAAATGAAAGGACACTATACATACTGCTCTGTACCTTGTATTTTTTCATTTATCTTGGAGATCTTTCAATATCAGCTTTATGGATTTAAATTTACTGTTTTTCACAGTATTTCCTTATGTGAATATGCTACAATTTCTCTAACCAGACCTCACTGATAATTATTTAGGTTGTTTCTAGTTTTTGCTTTTGCCCACATTTTTGCAACAACCATCTTTGTACTTACATCTTCTCGTGCATATATGAGTGTATCTGTAGAATAAATCTCAAAGTGTAATTGATGAGTCAAAATGTAGATCCATTTAAATTTTAGTAGATATTGTCAAAATGCCCTCCAAAGAGGCAGTATCCCTTTACATTTCCATCAACACAATATGAGAGTGTTACTTTCCTGACACCCTTGTGAGAAGTGCTCTGTTATTCTTTTTATTAGCAAACCTAAGAAGTAAAAATAGTATTTCATAATTTGATGTTTTTCTTCAACTATAAGTGAAGATAAGGCACTATTTTTTTTCTTTGAACTTTCTGCCTGGGTCCAATGCCCATTTTCCTTTGTTTTTGTTTTTGTTTTTTTCCCTTTACTTATTGCTTTGTAACAGCTCTATATACAAGCCCTTTGCAATTATTTTGCTAAGTTTGTGTTTCTCCTTTGTTATTGCTTGTAGTATTTTACCTCTTGCAGAAATTTTAAATTATTAGACAGTTGAATTTATCACATTTTTCCTATATATAGCATGAGGGTTGTTTCTTTCTTAGAAAAGTCTTTCCTACTCTAATACCATTATAAATATTTTTCCCAAGGTTTCCTTCAGTATTTTCACTAGTTTGCTTTTAACTTTTAATTTTTTGATTAATGGGGCTCACTTAACTTGTTTAGTGTAAGGAGTGAAATAGCGATCCATCTTTTTTATTTTTCCCCACATGTCTATCCAGCTGTCTCAACTCCATTTCCCAACTAATAATGTTTCTTCACACAGTTTTGAAATGCCACATTATTTGGGTCTAAAAATTGCTCTATGTATAAATTTGAAATTCTTGGATGGTAAATTGATAAATTATCTAAGTCATTCCAGGCATATCCAAGGAACCATCAAAACAATAGCATAAATAGAGTTTGCTTATCATATGCCGGGCCCTGTTGTAAGAGTATTGCATGTATTCACTCATTTATCCACATAACCATGCTTTAAGTAAGGTAGGTACTGTTAACTCCACTTACAGACAAGAACACTGCAGCACAGAGAGGTTAAGTAACTTTCCCAAGGTCACACTGCTTGTGAATGGCAAAGCCATGATTAGAACACAAGCAGTTTGACTTCAGGATTCGTGCCTCTATCTGCACTCTCTGCTACCTCCACAAAACAGAAAACACTTTTGTGTGTGCTTCCTACACACCAGGCAGTGTTCTAAGAGCTTCACATATAACTTCACTTAAGCTTCACAACAATCCTAAGATGTAAGTACTACAAATAGCCCCATTTTACAGATGAGCAAACTGAGGCAGAGTGGAAATAGAGAACAGAAAGGGAGGGGGGAATGGTGTGAGCTGAGGCCAGAGAAGGAGGAATTTTGCTGTATCTTTAGAGCAGCAAGGGGTCACAAAAGTGTTTGAAGCAGGGCTGACCTGATCAGATTTGGGTTTTGTGAAGCTCATTAGCAGCAGCGTGGAAAATGGATGGGGGGAGGAGAGTAAAGTGGTGTGTGGGAACCAGGTGTCAGGATGGTACCACAATGCAGTGACCATGTATTCCAGGTGGCCATCCAGTGGCAAGTAGGCAGTGTCCACATGGCATGAGAATCACTGTAAGGGCAGTTTCCACATGCCAGACATGGAGCTGCCTAACCTTCATGACAGCTACTCATATAATCTACAATTTCAGAGGAAACCAAAGTGTCAAGGAGTTAAGTACCTCACCCGTACTCACTCAGATAGTTAAGTGTTTGCTTCTGACTGCTAAGCTCACCAGCCCTCTTTATTCAGACCCACAGACTGAGCCCTTCAGACAATGGGGGGGCCAGCCTGGATGTAGATTTGGTGATTCCTTCCCCATCCTCGGCTTTCTCAGAGTTTAGTAGAAATCAAGGAGATTCTGTTGACAATGTTGATAGATGAGCTGCAGATATAAAAAAATCTTTAGATCTTTTAAGGGTTTCTTTTCAGTTTTAGGGTAACTTTTCCTCAGACTTCTACATATTCTCCTGAAGTTATTTTGTAAAATTTATAATTGCTTTCTGCTTCTCTGAATAAAGGGCAAGTTCAGGGTCCACTGCCTACCATACCGCTATTAATGGTCCTCTCTTCCTGCAGATCCGAGTGATGGTGGACCTGTGCAACAGCACCAGGGGTATCTGCCTGACAGGTAGGCTGGCTGAGCACTGACCAATAGCAGCTTATGTGGGAAACACATATGCTGGCCAAAGGGCTGGGGCAGAATGAACACCTAGGAACTCCTTAGGTTATAAAAATATATGTTGGTTTACTTGTATACCAGATGTTTTCAATGGGCTGAAAATCAATAGTAATATAATTTTGAAAAATAATATTTTTGGTATTGCCATAGAAATACAGCCATGGAAAGTAACTAGGTCTTGGGTAATTAGAAATGTGTGGTACCCTGAACTGAGGCCATTGATGTTTTCCTTATTTCCATTAGTTTTTTAAACGGGAAAAGAAAGGGAAAAGACCTTGCTAAATAGTAGAGAGCTCTTACCAGAAGTAATTATTTCCCTATATCATACATATTGCTTGAATGGGAAGCTCTAGATGCAAACCGCTAATTAGTTAAGAAAATACTTTTTATGAAGAGTGCTTTGTGTGGTGCCTACTATGTGCTGGGTGGGACTGGAGGTTGGTCATACTCTGTCCCACTCCACTCAATGAATCAAGGACAAGTAGAAAGGAGGGAGGGAATTAACCTCAAGGCACATCAAGCCTTAAGACCTGGAATGGCTGATGGATGGGGCAGGGGAAGAGGGGAGTGGTCTTTTTTCTTGTTTTCTTTTGGCTGATCAAGATCTTAGTTCCCTGACCAGAGATTGAACCCGCACCCCCTGCAGTGGAAGCACATTCTTAACCACTGGACCGCCAGGGAAGTCCCAGGGGAATGGTCTTGATGTGATTATTCCGGAGTCTCACAGAGACCGGCCTCTTGTCTCAGGGCAGGGACGCCTGCCTCCTGCCCTTCAGAAGCTCATGTGGGGAACACCTGTGCTGGCCAATGGGCCAGGGACAGAATGAATACCTAGGAACCCTTTAGGTTATGAAAATACATGTTGGTTTGCTTTTACCAGATGTTTTTACTGGGCTAAAAGCCAATTATAATGTAATTATGAAAAATAATATTTTCAGTATGGCCATAGTAATATGGCCATGGAAAATAACTAGGTCTTGGGTAATTAGAAATGTGTGGTACCTTGAACTGAGACCAGTCACCCAATTCATCACCCTCTGCCCCAGCCAGGCACTAACCAGGCCCAAGGATGGGCCTACGGTGCCTGATTTCAGACACTGCATTTCCTGCCTCTGAGAAGGGGGTGTAGCATTCTTAGGAAACAGAGGGAAATTATTTTTGCATTAAACGTGTATTATGGAGAGGTCCACATCCAGAGGGCAGAGTGGGAAGACCCTGAGCTCACTCCCTCCCATGGACACACCGAAACTACAATTACTTATAGAACAACTATCTCTGAGAACCACCTGAAGACTAGCAGAACAGATTTTCTAAACTAAGAACAGAAAGCAAAGGACACAGTGAGACAGGCAGGAGTGGCAGAGACACAGTCTAGTCCAACCCACACCCCCAGTGCAGCAACCCACACACTGGAGGGATGTCACAGCCACAGAGATTCCCCCTGAGGAGCAAGGGCTACAAGCCCCACATCAGGCTCCCCAGCCTGGGGGATCTGTACTGGGAAGACAAGCCCCCATAATGCCTGGCTTTGCAAACCAGTGAGGTTTACGTTCAGGAGAGCAGAAGGGCTGTGGGAGACTGAGACGCTCCTGAAGGGCTTGCACACACATTCACTCACTCTGACTCCCAGCACAGAGGCAGCAGCTTGAAAAGTGCTTGGGTCACATGAGAAGGAGACTCATTGATGAATTTTAAGGCATGCACTGGAGGGGCAGGGATCTGGAGGGACTTGTTCTGGGGATGGAGCCATGGGCAGGCACCATTTCTGTCACTGTCCATCAACCTGACTAACACTGTGTGCCCCACCCTGACTTTCCCCTGAGGACCCACTCCAGCTGGTCCCTCCAAAACACTTTCTGCCCTGCCCCAACCGCTGGGCAGCCCTGGCTGGCACCAGCACCCCTCCAAAGTGGCTCCCACTCCAGGGGCCCAGCCCCGCACTACAGAGTACCCACAATAGTCCCAGACTGACCTCGAAGTCAGTTGCACTGAAGGCCAGCCCCATACATCAGTATGCCCACAGCAGTGCTCTGGTGACCAGGGGGGATTGCACCACTGAGCCCCACAGGACACCTTTCACGTAAGGCCACTCTTCCAAGACTAGGAGATGTAGCCAACATCCCTAATACATAGAAACAAACACAGAGAGTTAGGCAAAATAAAGAGACAAAGGAATACCTTCCAAATGAAAAAACAAGACAAAACATCAGAAAAGGAACTAAATTAAACAGAGATAAGCAATTTACAAGATAAAGAGTTCAAAGTAATAGTCATAAAGATGCCCACTGACTCTAGAGAACGATGGATGAACTCAGTGAGAATTTCAACAAAGAGAAAGAAAATATAAAAAAGAACCAATCAGAGCTGAAGGATACAATAATTGAAATGAAAAATACACTAGAATGAATCAATAGCAGATTAGAGGATGCAGAACAGATCAGCAATCTGGAAGACAGAATAGTGAAAATCACCTAATCAAAACAGTGAAAAGAAAAAAGAATTTTAAACAATGAGATAATTTAAGGGACCTCTGGGTCAAGCATACTAACATTTGAATTACAGGGGTCCCAGAAGAAGAAAAGAGAGAGAGAGAGAAAGGGACAGAAAACCTACTTGAAGAAATAACATCTGAAAACTTCCCTAACTTGGCAAAGGAAACAGACATCCAAGTCCAGGAAGCACAGGGAATCCCCAAAAAGATGAACCCAAAGAGGCCCACACCAAGACACATTATAATTAAAATGTCAAAAGTTAAAGAATCTTATAAGCAGTAATAAAAAAACTAGTCATGTACAAGGAAACCCCCATAAGACTATCAGCTGATTTTTCAGCAGAAACTTTATAGCCAGAAGGAAGTGCCATGATATACTGAAAGTACTGAAAGGAAAAAATTTACAACCAATAATACTTTACCCAACAAGGTTATCATTTAGAATTAAAGGAGACATAAAGAGTTTCCTGGACAAGCAAAAGCTTGTAAAGGAATTCATTACCACTAAAGAGGCCTTACAAGAAATGTTAAAAGGACTTCTTTAAATGGAAAAGAAAAGACCATAATTAGAAATAAGAAAATTATGAAAGAAAAAAATTTCAGTGGTAAAGGCAAACATATAGTAAAGGTAGTGGATCAGCTACCTAGAAAGCTAATATTAAGGTTAAAAAGCAAAAGTAGTAAAATATATCTAAAATAATTTGTTAAGAGATACACAAAAAGATGTAACATATGATGCTAAAGACATAAAATGAAGGGAGGGGAAGTAAAAATGTAGTGCTTTTAGAATGTGCTGAAACTTAAGTTACTATCAACTTAAAATAGACTACTATAACATAAGTTGTTTTATATGAACCTCTAACTAAGGAGATAAAAGACCTGTACTCGGAAAACTACAAAACACTGATGAAAGAAACTGAAGATGACACGAACAGATGGAAAGGCAGCCAAACAAATGGGAGAAGATATTTGCAACTGATGTATCTGTTAAGGGGTTAATATCCAAAATATATAAAAAGCTCAAACAACTCAATATCAAAAAAACAAACAATTCAATTAAAAAATGGGTAGAGGACATGAATAGGCATTTTTCTAAGGAAGACATACAAAGGACCAACAGACACATGAAAAGATGCTCAACTTCACTAATCATCAAGGAAATGCAATTGAAAACCACAATGAGATATCACCTCACTCCTGTTAGAATGACTGTTATCAAAAAGACAACTAAAAACAAGTGTCAAGGAGATGGGGAAAAGGGGACTCTCATGCCCTGTTGGTGGGATTATAAATTGGTGCAGCCACGATGGAAAACAGTATGGAGGTTCCTCAAAGATTAAAAATAGAACTACCATATGATCCAGCAATTCCACATCTGAGTATTTATCTGAAGAAAACAAAAAACTAATTAGAAAAGATATATGCACCCCTATGTTCATTGCAGCATTATTTACAATATCCAAAATATGAAAGCAACCTAAGTGCCCATTGATAGATGAATGGTTAAAGAAGATGTGGTATATACATACAATGGAATACTACTCAGCCATTAAAAAAGAATGAAATTTTGCCATTTGCAGCAAAATGGATGGACCTAGAGGGTAATATGCTAAGTGAATTAAGTCTGACAGAGAAAGACAAATATTGTATGATTTCACTTATATGTGGAAACTAGAAAACAAAACAAATGAACAAACATAAAACAGAAACAGACTCACAGATATAGAGAACAAACAGGGAGGAAAGGGGGGTTAGGGGGTAAGTGAAATAAGTGAGGGAGATTAAGGGGTACAGACTTCCAGTTATAAAATAAATGAGTCATGGGGATGTAGTGTCCAGCATAGGGAATATAGTCAGTATTATTGCAGTAACTTTGTACTGTGACAAATTACTAGACTTACGGTGATCAATTTATAATGTATATAAATGTTGAATCACTATGTAGTATACCTGAAACTAATATAATATTGTAGGTCAACTCTACTTCAATTTAAAAAAGAAAGAAAAACTCCTTTTACGGAGTAAATGCACAGCTCTCATGGACTTTAAAGATAACCACAAGACTTTGAAGCCATCTGAAGCTTGTGTTGGATCTCCTCAGTCTATGGCCCCAGGCTCTGGGGAGGTCCTGGTCACTTCACAGTGCACAGTGTGTGTGGAGTTGTAAGAAACCTCTTCTGCAATATTCTCCCCAGTACCTCTCGTTACCTGCCGTGCGTTAGGAGCTCTGGTTGAGTCTGTTGAATGACTAAACCTGTGATTTATGTAAGTGATTAATGGGAGTGGTGGGCTGGTAAGAAAGATGCTTTTCTGAGGAACCCTGTGTCCAAGTCTGACTCTTGTTTGCTTAGTTTAGCCTCAGAGAGAAAAGCTATAATCCTGTGGCTTCTTAGAAAATGCTAATTGAGTTACTCAAGTCACATTTCAGCCCTCACAGAAAATTAAATATCTTCAGAACAGCTTGATCCTTTATTCTGAAACCCTTGTGGCTTAAGCACCTTTCTTCCATCTCTGGGAGTCCCTTTTCAGCGTTCCCGTGTGTGACAGTAATGAGCGCTAGAAAAATGCTCAAATGGATGGAATTACAGGCACAAAAGCCCTGTTGAGAGGCACAGGAAAAGCCTCTTCCTTTCTGATTTTTATAGTGATAGAATGAGAGCCAAGCTGTTCAGTGAATGTGGGCTGGAGCTATTAAGACCACTTAGGAGAGGCTGGCGGGATCGCATCTATGCTGGAAATGGGTTGAGGAGGTTATTCTTTGGCATCTAAAAATGCTTTTCAAATGCCAGCCCCTTCATTTTTCATGATAGCTTGAAAGTGGGCCTCCTTGTACACAGAAAGCCCTTCAATTAAAACTTAGGTGTGAAAAGTGCAAGTTGCAAGGCAAGGAGGTACCTAGGGATAGGCCAAGCTGCCTGGATTGGGGGTGGGGAGGTGACAGGACCCAGGACTGAATTGGGGAACTTTGGGGAGAGGGACAGAGAGCCTTGGTCCAGAGCTTGCAGAAAATGCCTTCAGGAAGGATTTCCAGGGCAGACCCTGGGCTTGGGGCCTGAGAACAAGATCTAGCTCCACACTAGATTCATCTTTAAAAAAGCAGGTGCATGTGACTTGAAGCTAGTCCAGCTGTGACCATGAAACCCCATTCCTGTCCCTTTCCCAGGACTCAGCTGTGGTTGCTCTGGGGACAAAGACAGATGCCGTGTAGTTTTGTGCAGCTGGTGACATCTCAGGTGAATAGTGAGGGCAGTTCACTAGCTAGAGTAGTCTGGGGTTTTTGCTAGTGCAGAGTTTGTCAAATGACATGTTTTCTGGATGCATCTTACCCCTGAGCGCAGGTTTCCTTGGGACCCCAGAAGCATGTCTTCTGGAAGAGCAGGTATCTTGAAGAAGGCAGGTCTTGGGTAATTCTTCACCTCCAGTGGCCTCCATATAGGGGCTTGTTGGAAAATCTCTAAACCATAATATTGCTGAACTGCTTGTTGCAACAGAGTTGCTTGAAATCCACAGTGCCCATTCTCCTTGCAGCCATGAGACTCCAACCCAGTGATAACACTTCTTATCCTATTTCCAGGCAGACATCAATAGTGGATCACAGTTGCTGCCGAGCATGGCCTCAGGTCTCAGGTCATTCTTTTCTGGTGTTGCAGAAAGTTGTACTAATTGATTAGAATTGGCACTTGAAATAAAACCTGTTTGCTGGGACTTCCCTCGTGGTCCAGTGGTAAAGAATCTGCCTTCCAATGCAGGGGACACGGGTTCGATTCCTCATCAGGGAACTAAGATCCCACATGCCACGGGGCAACTAAGCCCATGCGCCACAACTACTGAGCTCACACACCTCAACTAGAGAGCCCACGTTCTGCAAACTACAGAGCCCACGCACTCTGGAACCCACCCGCCACGACTACAGAGCCCACGCACCCTGGAGCCTGTGCGCCACAGCTAAAGAAGAGAAAACCTGCATGCCACAACTAGAGAGAGAAAACCCACACGCCACAACAAGAGAGAAGCCCATGCACCGCAACAAAGAGCCCACGTACCTCAACAAAGATCCCGCATGCCGCAACTAGGACCCAACGCGGCCAAAAAAAAATAAAAACAAAAAAACAAACAAAAAAACCTATTTGCCATCCCTACTCTATTCATTTATAAGGTTGCCATGGTCATAATCCAAAGTTGAAATGCACCAAATAAATGAGATTGGACCAAAGCTTCAGTTTAATGGGGGCCTGTGAGGAAAGATACATACTTTCCCACGTCAGGTGCCCTGGGACTGGCAGAATAGCTGGCAGCAGGGGTGGTTGCAGAGGATGGACCAGCACACAGAGGGTGGGAACTGAGGCCTCAAAGCTGTAGACAGTTCAACCTTTGGTAAACAAATGGATAGGCCACTCTCAGAACAGCTAGTGTAGCTGATGATGTTTTCACTCAACTGGCCTTACTGAGCAAACTAGCAAGTTGTTTTAGTGTTGGTGGATTCGGGCTCCAAGTGTGGATTCGGGCTTGGACCCTGTCAGGCCATCCCTTAAGGCAAGCATGCCTGCCTCCCAAGGGAAAGAGGGGACCACCCCCGCTCTGGCCAGAGCTCCTCTCTGGCACTGAAGCCGTGGCTGGCATGAATCCTGAGCCCCAGGGAGTCCTTGCTGGGAGTAGGAGTAGGAGAGAGTCAAGACTACAGACCTCGGAGGTGTTCCAGACCTGGAAATATCAGGTTTATGAAGTTGCATCTTTCACTAGCTCTTCCTATGGCAGCAGAACCAGGCCTTACTTTCTTTTTTTTTTTTTTTAACATCATTATTGGAGTATAATTGCTTTACAATGTTGTGTTAGTTTCTGCTGTATGACAAAGTGAATCAGCTATACCTATACATATATCCCCATATACTCTCCCTGTTGCGTCTCCCTCCCACCCTCCCTATCCCACCCCTCTAGGTGGTCACAAAGCACCGAGCTGATCTCCCTGTGCTTTGCAGCTGCTGCCCACTAGCTATCTATTTTACACTTGGTAGTGTATATATGTCAATGCTACTCTCTCACTTCATCCCAGCTTGCCCTTCCCCCTCCCCATGTCCTCAAGTCCATTCTCTACGTCTACATCTTTATTTCTGTCCTGCCCCTAGGTTCGTCAGAACCATTTTTTTTTAGATTCCATATATATGTGTTAGCATACAGTATTTGTTTTTCTTTCTGACTTACTTCACTCTATATGACAGACTCTAGGTCCATCCACCTCACTACAAATAACTCAATTTCACTTCTTTTTATGGCTGAGTAATATTCCATTGTATATATATGCCACATCTTCTTTATCCATTCATCTGTCGATGGACACTTAGGTTGCTTCCATGTCCTGGTTATTGTAAATAGTGCTGCAATGAACACTGTGGTACATGTCTCTCTCTTTTTTTTTTTAAACATCTTTATTGGAGTATAATTGCTTTACAATGTTGTGTTAGTTTCTGCTGTATAACAAATCAGCTATACGTATACATATATCCCCATATCCCCTCCCTCTTGCGTCTCCCTCCCACCCTCCCTATCTCACCCCCCCAGGTGGTCACAAAGCACCGAGCTGATCTCCCTGTGCTATGCAGCTGCTTCCCACTAGCTAGCTATTTTACATTTGGTAGTATATATATGTCAATGCTACTCTCTCACTTCGTCCCAGCTTACCCTTCCCCCTCCCCGTGTCCTCAAGTCCATTCTCTATGTCTGCATCTTTATTCCTGTCCTGCCCCTAGGTTCTTCAGAACCTTTTTTTTTTTTTAGATTCCATATATGTGTGTTAGCATACAGTATTTGTTTTTCTCTTTCTGACTTACTTCACTCTGTATGACAGACTCTAGGTCCTTCCACCTCACTACAAATAACTCAATTTCGTTTCTTTTTATGGCTGAGTAATATTCCATTGTACATATATGCCACATCTTTTTTATCCATTAATCTGTCGATGGACACTTAGGTTGCTTCCATGTCCTGACTACTGTAAATAGTGCTGCAATGAACATTGTGGTACATGACTCTTTTTGAATTCTGGTTTTCTCAGGGTATTGCTGGGTCATATGGTAGTTCTATTTTTAGTTTTTTAAGGAACCTCCATACTGTTCTCCATAGTGGCTGTATCAATTTACATTCCCACCAACAGTGTAAGAGGGTTCCCTTTTCTCCACACCCTCTCCAGAATTTATTGTTTGTAGATTTTTGGTGATGGCCATTCTGACTGGTGTGAGGTGACACCTCACTGTGGTTTTGATTTGCACTTCTTTAATGATTAGCGATGTTGAGCATCCTTTCACGTGTTTGTTGGCAATCTGTATATCTTCTTTGGAGAAACGTCTGTTTAGGTCTTCCACCCATTTTTGGATTGGGTTGTTTGTTTTTTTGATATTGAGTTGCCTGAGCTGCTTGTATATTTTGGAGATTAATCCTTTGTCAGTTGCTTCGTTTGCAAATATTTTCTTCCATTCTAGGGTTGTCTTTTCATCTTGTTTATGTTTTCCTTTGCTGTGCAAAAGCTTTTAAGTTTCATTAGGTCTCATTTGTTTATTTTTGTTTTTATTTCCATTTCTCTAGGAGGTGGGTCAAAAAAGGATCTTGCTGTGATTTATGTCATACAGTGTTCTGCCTATGTTTTCCTCTAAGAGTTTGATAGTGTCTGGCCTTACATTTAGGTCTTTAATCCATTTTGAGTTTATTTTTGTGTATGGTGTTAGGGAGTGTTCTAATTTCATTCTTTTACATGTAGCTGTCCAGTTTACCCAGCACCACTTATTGAAGAGGCTGTATTTTCTTCATTGTTTATTCTTGCCTCCTTTATCAAAGATAAGGTGACCATATGTGCGTGGGTTTATCTCTGGGCTTTCTATCCTGTTCCATTGATCTATATTTCTGTTTTTGTGCCAGTACCATACTGTTTTGATTACTGTAGCTTTGTACTATAGTTTGAAGTCAGGGAACCTGATTCCTCCAGCTCTGTTTTTCTTTCTCAAGATGGCTTTGGCTATTCGGAGTCTTTTGTGTTTCCATACAAACTGTGAAATTTTTTGTTCTAGTTCTGTGAAAAATGCCATTGGTAGTTTGATAGGGATTGCATTGAATCTGTAGATTGCTTTGGGTAGTATAGTCATTTTCACAATGTTGATTCTTCCAATCCAAGAACATGGTATATCTCTCCATCTGTTTGTATCATCTTTAATTTCTTTCTTCAGTGTCTTATAGTTTTCTGCATATAGGTCTTTTGTCCCCTTAGGTAGGTTTATTCCTATGTATTTTATTCTTTTTGTTGCAATGATAAATCTATTTGGATTTTTTGGCTTCTTTTTCTCCTCTACCAGCAAGGTTTTGGGAAATGTGTAGCCACTTCCTCTGTGGTCATTGCTGTGCTAAGCAGGTCACTTGGGTCAGGCAACATCAGTTCTGATACCATCCCAGAGTGAAAGCAGAGGCTACTAAAAGGAAATTAGAGATAAGCATCTTCTCCTATGACTTGGAATGGCTGTGGTGGGAGGATCCAAGGAGTCAGGTTTTCCAGAAGCCTCTAGCGTTAGCCACTGGCCAGCGCCTGCCCTTGAAGACAGGGAGTGAGACTTACACTTACACTTCTTTATTATTCACTCTCCATAACTCTGGTGCCTATATATCCTGTCTCAATTAAGATTCTACTGTTTGCTTGTAGCAGGAACCCGTTAGAGCTTATCTGAGGAAAAGCGGGTGAGAGGTTATAAATTATTAAAAAGATAGAGGGATGTGTTTGTCAAGCTGGGTTTGGCCATGCTCTGGTAACAATTAAACCTTAAAATCTCAGCAGCTTAACACAGCAAAGGCTTATTTCCCACTCCACGAAGTCCAGCGAAATTTGGGTGACTCTCCTACGCAGTTCTGGAGACTCAGAGAGCCAAGTGCTGCTGTCTCGTAGCTCCATCATCTGAGCACCAGGCACCAAGATCACTCCCAAGGGAAGAGAGGGGAACAAAGGATGGCACCCACTGGGTGCTTTAAAAGGTCAGGTCTGGAGGTATCTCACTTCCCCACCCCCACCATGGAAGGAAGGCAGGGAAACGCAATCTGTCTGTGGGTCCAGGAAGATGACAATGAAACCCAGTCTGGTGAAAACAAAGCTTGCCTCATGAGACAGAAGGGTATCTCACAGACAGACCAGGAGGGCAGGGGAAGCAGCCTGACCCACGGGGCTGGAGCCAGGAACTGGAAAGCCACTGGGAACCCACACAGCTCCTCTCTCAGCCTTTCTGACTCTCTAGCAGACACCCAGTCCCTCATCTCTGCTTCTCTCTCCTTCATTTTCTTCTCCCTGCAGACTGACATTTTTCACTGTGCATGGCCATCCACAGACCTCTACTTCACATAAGTAGGGGCATTGTGGGTCAACTTTAGATTGCAAGGAGAAAAAAATCTAAGTGGTTCAGCTCCTATCACATATCTACCCAATTCTAATCAACTCCAGCTAGGAGTGTTGGGTGGGGTAATCAGAGCCGTTTGCAGGGCCCAGTGCAAAATGAAAATGCACGGTCCCTTGTTCATGAAGCAGGAAAAAGGCTTTTTCCTTTCTTCCACAACCTCTCTTGACCTGCCATGGTGGGGCTTTTTATTTGCTACTTAATGTCGTACTCCTTGAGGCATGGGATACTCACCGCATGAGTACACACCCTCACAGGCACAGGGGCTCCCTGGGACAAAAGCACGCAGGGCACACACCCAACCCTAGCCTCCCCTGCACTTGAACCTGGGCCCCCACTGGGGTGGCAGGTGGCAGCAGTCACTGATGGGGCAGGGAGTGGGGAGGACACCTCAAGGGGCACAGGAGCAGGCAGGGGAAAATCTGTCCTGGGGAGGCAGGGAGGAGATAGGAGGCAGGGCCACATATAAATCAAGACTCAAAGCCCCGGGCCATGCTCCACTGTCCCATCAGACTTCACTTACAAAGCACAAATTCAAAGAAAAAATGATTAAGATTGTCCAAACGATCTAAGAAAAAAGCAAAAAAGGTCATGAAGAACCTAGGGGTAAGACGGGAATAAAGACACAGACCTACTAGAGAATGGACTTGAGGATATGGGGAGGGGGAGGGGTAAGCTGTGACAAAGTGAGAGAGTGGCATGGACGTATATACACTACCAAACGTAAAATAGATAGCTAGTGGGAAGCAGCCGCTTAGCACAGGGAGATCAGCTCGGTGGTTTGTGACCACCTAGAGGGGTGGGATAGGGAGGGTGGGAGGGAGGGAGACCCAAGAGGGAAGAGATATGGGAACATATGTATATGTATAACTGATTTACTTTGTTATAAAGCAGAAACTAACACACCATTGTAAAGCAATTATACTCCAATAAAGATGTTAAAAAAAAAAAAAAAAAAAAAGAATGTCCAAACGGCAACTGCAGAGCATTTAAACCCAAGCAGGGAGCTCCCTTCTTAGCGTGCAGTCCTGTGTAGCTGCACTGCTGGCAGGCCCAGGAAACAGCCCTGCGTACAGTGTTAACATGAACGTGGCTGCCCACACGTGTTCCTAGAGGGTCTGTTATTCCAGAAGAGGAGAAGGGTCAGGAGCTAAAAAAACATCCTGAAAGATGGTTTGCTAAATAGCTAGTAGGCACACATTTGACATTTGACATTATTATAATGACTCATATTTGGGGCTTCTTCTGGGTGTAAGGGGCCGTGAGCAGCTCAATTGGCATCCCAGGATATTGGGACGGTCATCGTCACTGTAGCACTCTGCTCCTGAGCTCTTTGGAACCGTTTGTCATCCTTTCTCTTCTGAAATTCTCTAGCTTCAAGGCATGAGACCTGCTGGCTTCCCTCTTCCATCTTCAGATCACACTCTCTCTCTTTCCTGGTGCTTCTTCTATCACCTTCCTCCCTCCAGATGGGGTGTGTCCCCCTCTCTACATCCCCAAATTTGGCTCAGACATTTCACTCTTACCTGAAGGCTAGTAGCTCCCAATATTTCTAGGGTCAGGAACCCCTTTAAGGAGAGTGACTGACTCTTTTCCCAGAAAATTTTCACATCAGGTCGAGGGGACCCAGGACCACCTGCATCCCATACACCTGTGGTGCTTGGTAAAAATGCCAGTTCCTGGGCCTTACTCTAAATCCAAACCGAATCAGAATCTCCAGATGGGGCCCAGGTAACTGCATTTTTACAAGCATTCTAGTTGATTTTGTGGCCTCAAATGTGTAAAAACTGTAGCCATAGGGTATCAAGGATCTCAGGTCAGTGTCAAGAAACCCTAATCTAAACACTTCATCATGGTGATACCCTTGGCCATAACTAATGTGTCCTAAGTATACAGCTCCAGCCAGGACCTCTTTCCAATACTCCACTGCATGGAAATGGTTATTGGACTGTCCTTTTTTTTTTAATTAATTTTTATTGGAGTATAGTTGATTTACAATGTTGTGTTAGTTTCTGCTGTACAGCAAAGTAAATCAGTTATGCGTATACATATATCCACTCTTTTTAAGATTCTTTTCCCATATAGATCATTACAGAATATGGAGTAGAGTTCCCTGTGCTACTATACAGGAGGTTCTTATTAGTTATCTATTTTATATAGAGTAATGTGTATATGTCAGTCCCAATCTCCCAATGTATCCCTCCCTGAGAACTCTTGAAACCTACTATATACAGTTGATTCTTGCTTGTTTACCTTTTTCTACCAATCTGCACATCTGAATTTGGCTCCATCTGCAGTCGGGACTGACGATTGATTGATTTCTTCTGACAGCTCTCAAAGGGCCATATCACCTCCTTACCAGGGCATGTGTGCGCCATCTGGCGGTAAACTGACCACACTGACTACAGGCTACACTGACCCTAGAAAATGCTGTGCTGTTTTCAGCAAATCATTTTTGCCCAACATAGGACTGTATGTACTGAAAGCATACCTTCAAACACGTATTCTTCCCACAGTTTTCATGTCTGTCAAATAGGCTCATCAGTATCCAGGCTCAGTCGTCTGAGAGGCCTCCTCAGCTGTCTCCTACCCAATCAGACATGGACATGTCCTGCCCATTCTTCTGCTGAAATACCTCTCGAATGTCTAGCTCCCTCTAGAACTCTACAGTCACCAACCGCATTTATCCACAACCTTGTCCCAAACTTTAACTACAAAGATCCTCTGGATATTTTCTCCCTGCCCCACCCCTTCCTTCCCTGTCTCTTTCTCTCTCTCATCTCACTCCCTAGTTCTATTCCTTATCCATCTACAGAGAGGATATCAAACACACGCTGATTTCAGTGTCATCCCCCCCTGCTTAAGAATCAATCTACTGTAGCTCCGCACTGCCTGGCACATACCGTCTACACCCCTCCACGTGGTCTTCAAGTGCTGCTGCCCCACATCCCTCTGCCAAGAACACACTTCAGCCTCATCTCTACACACTCCAGCTGAGCCATTCTTCCTCCTTTCTCTCACCCTGAATCACGCAAGCTCCCACCCCTGTACCTTTTCTCCAGCTGGTCTCCTGCATGGGATGCCCAGCCCTCACCCCTGCAGCCATGTCAGGCCACTGTGTCTTCAGAGCCACAGCTCAAGGCTCACTCTCTCTGAGAGCCTTCTCCGACTGCCATGTGCCCAGACTTCCCTGGCACCTCTGTAGGGGTTTGCTTCTCTGTAGCTCCCTCATCTCATTGTGGTTTCAAAGTATTCACCTTCCTCAGATAGGTCGTAAACACAGCAGACACAAGGATCAAGATTTCTACTTATGGGAGGGCTTCCCTGGTGACGCAGTGGTTGAGAGTCTGCCTGCCAGTGCAGGGCACACGGGTTCGAGCCCTGGCCTGGGAGGATCCCACATACCGTGGAGCAACTAGGCCCGTGAGCCACAATTACTGAGCCTGCGCGTCTGGAGCCCGTGCTCCACAACAAGAGAGGCCACAATGGTGAAGAGGCCCGCGCACCGCGATGAAGAGTGGCCCCCGCTTGCCGCAAATGGAGAAAGCCCTCGCACAGAAACGAAGACCCAACACAGCCATAAATAAATAAATAAATACATAAATAAAAAAAAAAAAAAAAAAGATTTCTACTTATGGGAAGATTGTGGTGCACACAGAAGTGCTTAGTAAATGGTGGTTTTCTTTTATATATATATAGATATATATATGTGTATATATATATATATCTTTATTGGAGTATAACTGCTATTCAATGTTGTATGTGTTAGTTTCTGCTGTACAAGAAAGTGAATCAGCTATATGTATACCTATACCCCCATATCCCCTCCTTCTTGAGCCTCCCTCCCACCCTCCCTATGCCACCCCTCTAGGTCGTCACAAAGCATCGAGCTGATCTCCCTGTGCTATGCAGCAGCTTTCTACTAACCATCCATTTTACATTTGGTAGTATATATATGTCAATGCTACTCTCTCACTTCGTCCCAGCTTACCCTTCTCCCACTGTGTCCTCAAGTCCATTCTCTACATCTGCATCTTTATTCTTGCCCTGCCACTAGGTTCATCAGTATAAATGGTGGTTTTCTGAAGAGTCACAGGCTTGGATCTTTAGAAAGACCTACCCACTCCAATATTGGTGATTGTTATATGTGGTCCGGAGAAGCAAAAGACCCTCAACTATTCATGTCATGACCTCACTGGCTTGTCCGAGTGCTTAAATGGAATAATTGTCACTAAGACTATTTGTGGAAGCAAAATTATTGTGTTAGATTATGTGTAAATTATTCACCTGAACCCCTTAGATCCTTGGGTAATTACACACTAAGAAAGGTATCTGTTACCTGATCTGGGCCCTCAAGTTTTCTCAGGCTATTTTATGCAACAAAATAGAGACCAAGCAAACCAGCTTCTGCTCTCAATTCCCCTTGGCGGCCTAGAGGAGACAGGCTGGCTGGATGAGCGTATTTGGGGCTGCTCCTGGGACAGCTGGATCTCAGCCATGCAAAAGCAGCACTTCCTGACACCTACCTTTGCCAGGGCTGCACTAGTGCCCACCCACATTGTCACCAAACCTCATTTAATTAAGTTGATTGCTTGAGAGATGACTGATTTATGAGTCTATAGTGAAGCCACTTAGAAATTATTCTTAGTCCATTGGAACTTAAGCAAAAGTGGTTTTGATTGGCAAATGGGTCTTTGTTGAATTGTTTTTTAGAATCTTTGGGCAAATATACTGAGTTCTAAGTAAAAGGCATGGGGCGGTTCCTTAGGGCCCATAGATGGTTAGTACGTTTTAAGAGGGGGAAGGTGCTCTTTGTTTTTTGGGTTGTGGTGTTGGCTTCACTTTCTTCCATCTGTGGTTTACCATCTAAATTTTTTTTTCTGTTGTAGGACCACCTGGCCCAGCAGGTAAGGACCCATGGATTTTTCCAAGTTCATGGGAAGGATATGGGTGGCTGGCTCCCCAGGATCACTCAGAAGGGACTGAAGCAGGGAAGGAAGAAGAGTCTGAAGGCAGCCTTGACTATCACTGTGTCCCCCTCCTTCTCTCTGCCCCAATCACCAGCTCTCCTGTTCCCTCCCACTTGAGAACTTGCTGTCACCATTCCCCACCTGTCACTGCTTCAGGCGGGGGCAGGGAAGGTAGAGAAAGAAAGGAAGAAGCAGGAGAAGATCTGGAAGAGGCGTCAATGCCTGGCCAGTTTCACTGGCTAAAGGAAATCATGTTAACTTCTGTGAAGATTTTTTTAAATGTTCCCATTTCCCGTGTTTTGATGCAGGACCTCCAGGAATTGGTGGGTTACCAGGGCACAACGGATCAGATGGACAGCCTGGTCCCCAGGGCCCAAAAGGCGAAAAAGGAGCAAATGGAAAAAGAGGAAAAATGGGTATTTTGTCACTCTTCTAGTTCATTTCCTTGTTTTTTGTCTCTATTATTGCATTTTGGATGAACCAAAGCTGGTGCAGTGGGGGAAAAGTGCTGCATCTCTGAATGCAAGGCTGGTTAATGCTTGCCTGGAAGCTGCTGTGTTCTGGGGCGGCAAGGGCCTTCTCTTTGGTCCAACCCCGATAAGATTTATATCCAGTCTGCCTGAGAGAAGCAGTATACCTGAGAGCTGATGTCCACTCCTCTGCTTGCTCTGATGCAGACAGACAGATGGAAGGGGCAGGAGTGAGCAGTCCTGGGGAGGGCCACTACACGGGCTGTGAAGGCTGTCTGTGCTGGTACCCCAAGTTCTTTCAAGTGTCGCTCCTGCCCGACCCTCTCACTGCCTCCTCCTGCCCAGCAAATTTTTGTGTTTGACTGAAAATCAGTTGACTGATATTGACCCCTAGGTTCTCCTGGCTGGAGGAATCACTAGAATGATTTGAGTAGGAAGGCAGCATCCAGGCTGACACTCAGGTTGTGTGGTCCCAGCTGTCAGGGTCTCCTGTCCAGGGGTCACAGGACTATTAAGAAGATGTGGCTGGCATCTCTGAGAGACCTCCTCTGCCCTGCTGTGAGTGGTGGCATCGCCACCACCCAAGCAAAGACCTGGAAACACCAAGGTGTCAGATGTGTCAGGGAGCAGTGACCAGCAGGGGCTCAGCTAGGGCCTGGCAGGGTCTGGGGGTTGGAGGCTGGGGCAGGGCGAGTTCTGAGGGGCTCTGAGCACCAGTCCTGGGAAGTCCATGGGGAAGGCCGGGGCAGAGTCACCTGAAGAGAGCTGGCACATGGCACAGTGGAGGCGTGAGGGCAGGGGTCAGAGACTCCTCAGGGCGCTTCGAGGAAGGCCTGGTTCTTAGCCGCAGCTGAGGGTGGAGGCTCCACCGACTCTCTTATTTATTTTCAATCTCTTGGTTACACTGCCCCAACTCACCTGGACAGGCCCCAGGTTAGAAGAACCACTAGAACAACTCTTCCAGACAACACAGGAACCCCTTCCAGTGTTTCTGCTCTTAAACAATTTGAGTGAGAGCCAGTGGAAAGGGAGAAAATTGTTGAGGGGCTCTGCCACTTGCCAAAAGCCTGCATACCTGTGTTCCCAGGGGCAGCCTCTGTGAAAATGGGCCCACGCAGCCCATGTCAACTCCGTCCCCAGAAGTCCAGCAGTTACAGCCAGAACTGCAGAGCAGAATGGACCCTTACATGTCAGATAATAACTACAATTATAAATGAATATCAGCATCAATTAATGATGACCGTCAGTGTTCAGGCACTTGGTTTATCCCAGAAAGACCCCAGAAATGTGATCTGGTCCTGAGGATTCAGTAATGAGTATTATGAGAGCCAACAGTGAGGGGGAGGGACCACCATACAGCACTGGATGTGGGTCAGGTGAGAAAGGGGTAGCTCCAAAAAGGTCTGAGACAGACCTCTAGCTTTGAAGAGATATGCTTAGCATGCAGCCCACAACCCAGTGAGGGCAGAAAAGAAAAAGTCTATTTATTTCTATAAGACGTATTTATGTGGCAGGTGTTATTCTAGATGCTGGAGATCCAGAAATGAAAAAGCTGACAAAATCTCTGCCCTCATGAGGCTGACATCCTAGTCTGGGCAGATGGACAATGAACAAGATAAATAAGTAGAATATATTGTCTGTTACGCGGTGCTAAGTGCTAAAGAGAAAAATAGAGCAAGGGGAGGGGATAGGAAGTGTGTAGGGTGGGGCGTGACTGTAGACTGGGAGGCCAGGTGAGGCCCCCTGAGAAGGGACCTTTGAGCAGACACCTGGAGGAGAGGAGAGCGCAGGTGGCGGACTGTCTGGGGGAGAGGGTTCCAGCGGAGCCTGTAAGTCCAGTGTGCCTGCAGACGCTGAGGAGCGGCAGGGAAGCCAGCGTAGCCGGACAGAAAGGATGAGAAGTGAGCATGGTCAAGTTGAAACCAGAGAGGTAACAAGACCGAATCAGGTTAGCCCTGAGCATTTTAAGAACTGGGGTTTGTACTCAGACACCTGCCCTGCACACCTCACTGGCAGGCACACAGAGGAGCCTGCAGGAGGGAAAGGAGGAGGCTTTGAAAAGGCTAGCTCTATGAATAGGTTGTTGGAAGCATTGCTCAGCCCTCGGCCAGCTCAGACTCTAGCCTGGACCATCCGACTCCAGAGCAAGGGCTGTGCTGTCCCCGTCACCCTGCCAAAGCCGCACAGCTATGCTTTCCCTCCCCTGCTCCCTTCCTGAGCCCAGGATGGATTCCCATCCCACCCAGCAATCAACAGAATTGCAGGGAGTGGGAGGAGGGACCAGAGCTGGCAGGGACACAGAGGGGAATTGGCTCTATTCTGGGAGCCATGAGAAGCCACGAAGGGGTTTCAGGTAGGAGAGTGACATGATCAGATCTGCCTTTCTGTAATACCCCCGCTGCTGCTGGTGGGGGACACACTGGAGCGAGCGCACAAGTGCTGCTGTTAGGGAAACAGGGCAGAAGCTACTCAGCATGAGGGCGGAAGGGATACAGGTGGGGTGGGCAAAGGCTGATGAGCTGAGTGATATTTGGGGGTGAAATCAACAGGACTTGGGGGAAGGTGGATATGAGAAGGAAGGGGAAGGGGTCACCAAGACTGACTGTGAGATTTTCATCCTGCCTGACTGCTCTTCCCTGAGGTGAGGGGCCCTAGACTGACTCAGGTCCAGGGAGACAGTCATGGCTCAGCATGGGATGTGCTGAGTTTGAAATACCTTGAAACATCCAGGAGGAGGTGTCAGGGGGCCTTGAAGATGCAGGTCTGCAGTTGGAGAAGACCCCGGGGCTAGAGGTATACACTAGGGCATCACCCAAGGCAGTGGGCTTGTGGGCCAGGGTGCAGTCCCTTAGGGAGGGAGCTACTAGCAGAGGAGAGCCTGGGTCAAGCCCTGAAAAGTAACAGCATCTAGTGACCAAGTAGGAGGGGAGGAGCCAGCAAATGAGGCCAAGGACAGACTGAGCAGCAGGAAGAGCACCAGGAGACGATGGGAACATTCATCAGCAAATACTTACTGAGAGGGTTCCAAGTACTAGTGGGGAAACAAAATAGACGTAGCCCCTATTGTGGGACTTTCCATCTTTGGTGGGGAGGCAGACATAAATAGTCAACACAAATACATCTGTAATCACAATGTGAGGTGCACATTTGAAGGAAAGAACAGGGTGTTATAAGCTACAGTGCAGAGAGGGCGGGTCGGGAGGTAATGTCTGAGGTCAGACCTGAGGGATGAGGGCGAGGCAGAGGGTGGTCCAGGTGGAGTGCACACACCTGCCAAGGCCCTGCTGGGGCAGCTGGGGGAGGGGGCATGCAGCAACGTGAGATGGGAGGCGGGGGCCAGGCCCTTCCAGAGCCTTCAGGTTAGTGGTCTGGGTCTCTCTGTCAGCCACAGGGTCTCATGCAGGATGTGACTTGCTGGGCCAGGGTCATGGCTGTGGAGAAGGAAGGGCCGTCATTTCAGCTGAGAGTTCCAGGATCGTTAGTGGTTTGCCAGGCAAGGGATGGGAGAAGGGAGGAGTGGGTGTGCATTCCAGAAAGAGGGAACAACAAGTGCTATTACCAAAATCAGGAAAAAGAGACTGTGTTCCACAGAGATAGGACAGGGTTAGGCTGGACCGTGCCCTCTAGCAGTGATCCTCTGAACAATAGTAAATAGCTGACATTTACTGTCAGGCACGCTACCAAGTCCTCTCTACACTCACCTCATTTAGTCTTCACAACAACCCCAAGGAGATGGGTATTTTTACCAGCCGTATTTTTCCCAGATGAAGAAACCTTATCTTTCTGTTTTCCAAACAGGTCAGGCCCACCCTTGTCCCAGGGCCTTTGCACTGCTGTGGCCCGGCCCTTCTTGAGGCCCGTCCTTCCCACAGAGCAGATCTCAGCTTATAAGTCACCTCCTCTTCAAGATTGTCCCTGACCTCTGTGTCTGGCACCTGCCTCAGCAACTCAGTCACATTCCCTGCTCTTTTCCAATAACATATCCCTCCCTGAAATTCTCTCCCAGCGTTGCCTGTTGATATGCTGATGGTCTGACTCCCTAGGGAGAATGTGAGGTCCTTGAGAACCAGGCCATGTCACTCTCGCTTAGACTCAACCTCCAGAGCCTGGAACAGCCAGCGAAAGAGGACAATCAAGTCATGGTTGAACTAATGGACATAACTTGTCTAATGTCCAAAAGCTAATAAGTGGAGGAGGCGGGACTTGAACCCAGGCCTCTCTGACTCCTGGACTCCTGCTCTTAAACACGACTGCACTAAACGTCTAGGCTCGAGGGGGTTGGGCCCAAGCTGTGACAGTGGCATTACTGGAGGTGCCGCAGAGCAGGAGCCGAGGGAAGGAAGGCTGGGCCTCGGGAGCTAGTGCTGTTAATTGTCGAAGGATGATGCTGAGTCTGACCCTGAGTCTTCCCGGGAGGGTGGGAGAGCGCCAGCCCTTCCGAGAGGCCCGCAGGACGTGTGCAGGAACGCACAGTTCAATGAGTACTAACCTGTCAGGCAGGCAGAATGGTCCCTGCTCTCCTGGCAGAGGGGAGCCAGGAAAGGAGTTCCGGGAGCACCTGCCTCGAACCCCGACTGGCTCTGAGGCCTTGGGCGGGTCAGTCCCTCATCGGGCCTTGGTCTCCTCTGTACTCTAAAGAGGTTGTCTTCCAACAACTCTAGCATGGCTTCCGGTTTTTAAACAGCCTGCTCTAGTGTTTGCCTATGAAAGAGAGACTATTATTTGGCATAGCTCTCAGCCAACCCCAGCTGAGGCTCAGTAAGTAATTAATGAGTGAAAAATGAAGGAATGCATGAATGAGAAGAATAGAACATAGTTTCTGTCCATAAGAGCTTACAGTCCTGTTGAAAGAGAAGATATAGTGTATATCCAGGATGAATTCAATAACTGGTTATTCTGATATGAAGATGCTTTATACTACACAGCAGAGAATACTGCTGAAAGAAAAATCTGAACTTTCCTGTGCAGATAATGAACAAATAGGATCCAGTGTAGAGGACGGATTGTACAGTAGAGACAAGTGTAAAGGACAAGAGAGACAAGTGTGATCAACATCTTGGAGACAAACAGAGGGGAGATGGGGAGGGCACTGCAGGGGGAGAACAGAAAAGCCACGCTCGGAGGAACTTCTAAGGAGGTTGCCCCTGCGTATAAGAGGGGACCCAGGTGAGCCTGGTGTGGGGTCAGGGCCTTCAGCTCCATGTCTGCAGGAGGCCGCCGGGAGCCACTGCGGGCTCTTGAGAAGAAGACTAACCTGACGAAACCAGAGTTTAGAGCTTTAGACCAACAGCTGTTTCCAGGATATTGAAATACGAAGATAACCCTCAGTGTCTGACTTTAGGGATGCTAAGAACAAGGGTGCAGTAGGCCAGAGCCAGAGCTTGAAGTCTTGGTTTGGGTCCCAGATCTTCTGCTTACTAGCTGTGTGCACTTGGGCAAGTTACTTAATCACTCTGTTTCCTTATCTGTAAAATGAGAACAGTCATAGTTTCGGCCTCATAGTGTTGTTAAGAAGATTAAATTAATTAATATATATATATAAAGTGCTTAGAATAGGGCCTGACACATAGCAAGTGCTATGTTAGTGTTAGATATTACTGTTGTTGTTGTTTCTAAGGGTGAGGAAGGAAATCTGAGTGGAAATGCCTGTATTTATTTGAAAACACCGACTTAGATTTAGAGAGAAGAATTGGACTTACATGTTGTCAATTTTGCAACTAGCGTCTTTTTCGAAGTTTGACGTGCTATGCCTCAAAACCAAGCCTTTTCTTTCTCTCCATCTGCCTCTCACTTTCTCACTCGAGTTAATGCCTCAGTGTCTTCTCTAAGAATCGAATCTCCACCAAAACAGAAGTAAACGCCCTCCTCCTTATTCATCCCAGTCTTGGGTCTGGGTTTTGCCCAACACCCTCGGCTCCCTTTCCTCTGCCTCAGTCGGAGACAGATGGTCCTGCCAAAAGTAAGATGTCCTCCCTCACCCCTTGCAGTGAAGATGATGGCGTTGACCCCAGCTGGTCACACAACCCCAAACTCTAAAGCTGGGAAAACAGCTTGTTTTGAGTGGGCACCACTGGGGAAGGAAAATAGCAGAAAGCCACATCCAGCGCCCGAGCGAAACAAGAGGAATCTGGCCTTTCTTCCCTGGCAGAATGTGCTGACTCAAAGCCTGCCAGGAATCACGGGACAACAATGCCAGGGTCCAGGCCACACAATGTTTAACAGTGTCCCTGTGCACAGCTGAGTCAGGGGAAGGTAGAAAGTGCCACATTCAAGTCCTCTGATGAGGTGGCGGTATACTTCTGTGCGTGGCCAAGGTGGTTTCACCAAGCAAGACAAGGGAAAACTTTGTGGAGGCAGCAAAGACGGTATGTAGACAAAACATCCCCTACCCTTTCTTAATGAAAGCTTAAAAATTATCATGCACACACAGCTGAGAGTCAGAATACATCCATAAGCAAAGGTCCTTAGTATCCTGAGCTTTAAACACCTGCCCCTGTGCAGGCTGCATTATAACAGCTGCATTACAGTATGAACATTTTTCTATTTCACACCTTGCCTTTTTGAGAAAGGGGGAAAAATGCATAAGAGGAAGGAATAAAAGAAAAGAAGGGGAAATCAAACGATGATGCAGAGAGGCTCTTTGTGACTAGAATAAATGCCTGAAAAAAGAAACCCCTTAAGTAACTAGAAGATACCATTTCCCTGAGCATTGCTGAATGTAGGTCATGTGACACCTTTAGAAGGTATCAGTTATACTCGGCGCATTGTGCTGGCTGGACACTATGGCAACGTTCTCTTTTGTGTCCTTCAGATAATGTGCTAAATTGCCTATTTAAAATACTGACAAAAGAACGTGTGCTCATGCAGAGGTCCCTGATTAAGAGAGGTCCCTGCTCTTCTTCACATCCTCTTCCACTGTGTCCCCAGCAACTCCATCAGTACAAGGTGACACCCAAGATCACCCCTGGCAGAGGCAGGGAACCGGGGGCTTCTGACCCCCATCTACAGCTGAATTGCATGGTTTCCATTGAGTTTTTTTTTTAGTAGTTGGCTGAAATCTGGTGAATGTTTCTTTGTTCACCACATTTTTTAACAGTGATCAACACTTTAAGTTTCTTTCATATACTGCTGACTTCCTTGGGATGGTCTGTGTAGGGTGCCTTGAATCTGGAAGACCTTATCGTTCCCTCGGCATAAAGGAAAGCTGCTAAGAGCTCCAGATGTATGTTTTAGGGAATAATGGCCTCCGATGGCAGTGCAGAGTATTCCAGCGCTCTCTGTGGTGTGATGTGATATAATAACCTCCGCATTGCTGCAAGGACTTGAAAGGAGCCAATCGGGTGGTGGAGAGGGGCTTTCAGGGTTGGATGGGAGGTTAATCTAAGTGACCCCTAAGGTGCCTTCCGATCCATAATTCTATGATTCTCTTGGGACAGCTATATAGGAATCCTATGGGGCTGGTAGGAAGTTGGGGGTAGGGTTCAGAATTGGTCTTAAATCTGGGGGGAGGACAATTGCAATGGCACAGAATGACAATTGGAGAATGGGGATTGGCCAGGTTGATGGGGCACAGGAGAGGGGTGAATGGGCAGTCACTCAGCCAGAACCTGTAAGAAGGGGCTTGGGACTGGCATGGTAATTAGAAAAAACAATGAATGCTAAGCCCTCTTGGTTAAAGAGGTGGAGAGAAACTGAAGTTTTGCACTAAAACATGCCTCTGGCTCTTCCCTATTGCCTGAAGTCTCTGCCACTTTGAAAAATATCTCTATTGAGCAATATCTCCAGGAGGCTCTTGTCAAAATGAGCAAATGATCCCTGCAATAGGGTATCGTATTAACTGATCCATATCTGGCAATACCTTTGCACAGTAGTAAGTAATCACTTTCCCTCTCAGTGTGCCTAGGTGCTCATGAGTTCTAGCAGCTTTTTTATAGATTTTCTACATAAATAATCATGTCGTCTGCATATAAAGACAATTTTAATTCATCCTTTCTAATCTGTTTGCCTTTATTTCTTTTTCTTTGCTTTATTGCACTGGCTAGAACCTCCAGTACAGTGTGAAATAAAAGTGATGAGAATAGATACCATTGTCTTTTTCCTGATCTTAGGGGGAAATCATTTAGTCTTTCATCATTAAGGATGATGTTAGCTGTAGGTTTTTTCATAGATGCCCTTTTTCAGATTGAGGAAGTTTCCTTCTATTCCTCTTCTTTTTTTCATAAATTTTTATTTATTTATTCATTTATTTTTGGCTGCTTTGGGCTTTCATTGCTGTGCGTGGGCTTTCTCTGGTTGTGGCGAGTGGGGGCTACTCTTCGTTGCGGTACGTGGGCTTCTCATTGCAGCGGCTTCTCTTGTTGCGGAGCACGGGCTCTAGGCACAAGGGATTCAGTAGTTGCAGCACACGGGCTCAGTTGTTGTGGCGCGTGGGCTCAGTAGTTGTGGCTTGCAGGCTCTAGAGAGCAGGCTCAGTAGTTGTGGTGCACGGGCTTAGTTGCTCCGCGGCATGTGGGATCTTCCCGGACCAGGTCTCGAACCCGTGTCCCCTGCATTGGCAGGCGAATTCTTAACCACTGCACCACCAGGGAAGTCCCCTTCTATTCCTCATTTGATGAGAATTTTTATTAAGAATGGATGTTGAATTTTATCAAATGTCTTTTTTGCCTCCACCAAGATGGTCATATAATTTTTTTCTTGCTTAAATTATTAATATGCTACATTACATTGACTAAATGATTAAACTACTTTCAGTAGTTTAAACTACAGTTTAGAGACGTTTGGCTGGGCAGTTAAACTACTTTCTGCTCAGTTTAATCCTTTTGAAGCTTGTTTTTAAGCTTTGTTGTGGTACATCCACAGCAGCCTTGACTCTTGGGCTAATTTAGCCTCACTACTAAGACAAGACTTTCCAAGGACTTGACCTAACAGCCCACCATTCTGAGATCTCTCTGCTTTGACTGGTGGGAATGAGAACCTTTCCCTGTGCAAGCTCTGAGAGTTGTATAGTGAGTGGCTTTCTGTTCATTCTTTTCCCTACCTTGTAGACTTTCACCCTGCACAGACTATTACTCTGACAAAGACTCGAGGAAACACCTCTGAAGTTCTCCAGAGCTCTTTCTACATGATTACCCCCTCTCTCATATTCTGTCTCATGAATGCTAGCCACCTTTATCTCCCCAAGCTCAACTTTTTGTCTCCTCACCTCAGTGAAATTGCTAGGCTTTGTTTAGGTTCCCCCTCCCTGAGCTGCTGTGTGGAAACTACTATGAGCCAAGGCAATCATATTATGCATGTTGTTTGCTTCCTTTCTCCCAGGCATCAGAATACTATGCTACTGTAGTTCAATGCTGAGATGAGTCACGGCATAGATCTTGACTATTCCTAGCTGTGGGTGGTAGGACTGTAGTTCCTATAGTGATGCCTCCCTGTGAGCAGAGACAGAGATTTCCTCCATTACATTTTGTTCACACTATCACCATCCCTTGTAATGCTTGTCCTAAAGCAGCTTTACCTGTTTTGCTACTTTGATTAAAAGCATTTTGCATTGGAATGTCACAGAAAAGGGCATTGGAGTTGGAATCAAGATTTTTGCTTCTCACTCAGCATCAGTTGTAACCCCTGTAGGCCTTAGTTCCAACTTCTATAAAATGAGAGTAAGGATAACTGACCAGCCTACCACTCCAATGTTGTGAGGAATATACCAGATAATGCAGAGGACAACATCCACCCTTATGGTGCCAAACAAACCCCTCTGAGTTCTCAGTCCTTCCTGCTGGGGTGAGGAGGGCGTGGGGTGGGGGAGGGCAGACTTCCAATTAGGCTTTACCTTCTTTCTGCTCTTGCTGTGACTGTCCTTCTAGGGGTTCACTCCTCTCCAACCTGTTGGCCCAGCCAAATGTCTCTGAAAAGAATTCAACAGAACCACCTGGAGATACTATTCTTTCATGAATTGAGAACATGCTGCTGTCCTAAAATGGTTATGAAGTGTTATGTATTTGGTTTCTGAAGCTACTTCACCTTAAAAATACAAAGTACAATATTACAAAGTAGTTAGTGTGCCAGAATTTCCTGCACAACAGGCTAATAAATCATTTTTTCTCAGGGCCACCTGGAGCCACAGGAACTCCAGGGGAAAAGGGAGACCCTGGTGAGCTGGGCTTGACTGGAAACGAGGGCCCAGCAGGGCAGAAGGGTGACAAAGGAGACAAAGGGGACGTGTCTAATGATGTGCTTCCTTCAGGTAAGGGGCTGGCGCTCAGGCTCTCTCCCAGGGTGAATGGGCCCAGAAATTGGCCTGGCTTCTAGTACCAAGGCTGCTCCGGGTCTTCTCTCCTTAGCTGCCTTATGTGCCCATCTGTTTCGCAGCATGTTTTAGAGTTCTGTGCTTTCAACAAGGAGAGAACCATGCATGTAAGCCCAGTGTTGGTGAGACCAAATCTGATATCTAAGCATGAGTAGTTGAGATAATGCCGGTCTAAGTGTCATGGCTGGATGGATTTCGGATGAAGGAAGCTTCCTTTTTCTAAATAGCTATTAAATCCAGCACAATCCAGAACAAGACAAGTAAGCGAGCAATTTCAGATACCTCAGAGGACAACAGACAGAAAGCACAGCTTCAGAGTTGAGCTAGAGCCATCCTCAGGCCCTTATCCTAAGACTTTTGACATAGAATTGGGGCAGACATCATTGCTGATCTTCTTTTTCTGGTTTCCAGCCCAGGTTAAAAACAGATAATTGCTGTCTATGGGGGAGGAGGTGGAGGCACAGCAAGCCTCAGAAAGACAATTACATGGTGGAAAGAGTAGGCGACAGCTGATGGTCATGGCACAGAAAGAGGCAGAAGAATTTTAAAAGCACGCTACTTTGGAGACCATTTATACCATAAAAACATAACTATCCTATTAATGTGTTCAATAAGCATTTTTTAATATCAGAGGACACCATTTATGAATTAGGGATTTTGCTAGTAGCTGGAAATAGGAATATGAAAATGAGTTAAGACATAATATCTGTCCTCAAGAAATTAGGATGATAGATGTTCAGAACAATGACCCTGAATCAGTTGCCCATCCAGCCATTCAAAATTTACTGAGCACCTGCTATTTGCCAGGTACTGTGCTAAGACCAAAGCACCAAGGAAAGATCAAATTAGGTTTAGCATGCTTTGTTTAACAAACAGGGAAGTTGCCATGCAAAATACATAAAATTTAATAAGTGTTTTGACAGGATCATATATATGTGAATATACTTTGAAAATATAAGGTCATGTTATACTCAGTTATACGGGAAATCTACACATCCAGAATACCACACTCCCCTATACTACCAAACAAGTGAGGGTGACCAGAAACCATTCAGGAAAGCGACATCTCTGAGTGTACCCCAGTTCTAGAGAACAGGCCAGAGCTGAGTGTGTCCTCTGGCCAGAGAGCAGAGAAGGAATAGGAGGGTTGGATTGTGTTTGCCCTGCCTACAGATCTCTGCCCCTTCCACAGTGGGCTTAGACCCGCCGTTAGCCTCTGTGACCCCTGCTTGCCCACTCTAAAGCGACTGAAAGTGCTTATTTGGTGGGGCTGGGAAGAGGCAGCTAAAGAGATCTTAGATCACCAGTCAGCCCAGGAAAGGAGGGTAGAACAAAAGGATTGAATATCCCAGCCTAGCGGCATCTTTATGAAAGTTCCATAACCAATGGGCCCTGCAAGGGGCTGTACCCACACTGGCCACCTGAAGCTAGAAGTGTGTAGGGATTCCACCTGCTGATGTGTAGAGAATCCAACTGTCCGAGCACTCACCCCAATGACTTCAATGGATTCTCACAAGTCAGGACAGGGAGTATGAGACAATCTGGAAATGAAGAACCAGTCTCGGAGGGTTAAGCTGCCTGCCCAAGGTCACAAAGCAGGACAGGAGCCCCTGATTTCTTCTACCACATAGAGGCAGGTTTCTCATACCTGAAAGCATCTCAGGAAGTTTTTAAAAATACAGATGACCAGCTTCCCCACCATTTTTTGATCTAATTGATCTGGGATGGGGCCCAGGCATTAGAATTGTGTTTGAGCTCCTTGGGTGATTCTAATAAGTAGTCAGGGTTGAGCTTTCCAAACATCAGCCAACGAAAAAAGGATGAGCTTAGGAGCAAGACACCCCTAAGGGTGAGTCCCAGCTCTATACCAGTTGTGACCTGGGGCAAAGCACTGAACTTCCCTGAGACTCGGGCCACTGAGGAACCGCTGATACTATCTCACAGGGTGGCTGAGAAGGACAAAGGGGAGGAGATTTATAAAATTCCTAGCACAGTTCCTGGCACATAGTTGGAACTCAGCACCTGCTATGGGTACTCCCTCGACTCTGTGTGAACAAGTGCTGGAGGACAGCCATGTCTGGCAAGGGGGACTCAGCAAGCCTTCCTGGAGATGCTGGGTCCCCTTCTCTCTTGTGTGAAGCCCATCTCTGCCTATGGCTCTTTAATCAACCCCCATCCCTGCTTCTCTCTCTCTTTCTCCAGGTGCCAAAGGTGACCAAGGCCCACCCGGCCCACCTGGGCCCCCGGGCCCTCCGGGTCCCCCAGGGCCCCCCGGAAGCAGAAGATCCAAAGGCCCTCGGCAGCCAAACATGTTCAACGGCCAGTGCCCAGGTCACCCACCCCTTCCGCAGGGAACCACCTCTTCAGTTAATGATCCCAAACTCTCAGGCTTCACCCAGGCTTTGTGACCAGATTTGTTTTAAACAGAGGGAAATTTTGCCCAAAGCGAGTGTTCCCCCCTTGCAACATGCTCCTGGGAGGCCTGAGCAGTCTGCCTGGGGTGAGGACTGGTGACAGGTTTAGAATTGGGCCTCCCACCCCCTGGCCTCATCCCTCTCCCTTCACTTATCACCAGACTCTTTGCTCCTCCCTGCCAGATCCGCCATCCCTGGAGCATGAAGGGCTTGACTGATGCTGGGGAGATGGAGATGATGGGGAGATTCAGATCGGCTAACTTCCCACAACACCCCAGTACTACCATCACCACCACTAATGTTGATGTTCCAGGCACAGGGCTAAGTGCTCAGTTCATTTAATTCTACAACAGTCCTATGACATAGGAGTCGTATTCTTACCAGTTTACAGATACAAAGCTGAAACCCCGAGGAACTACATAGCCTGTCTGCGATCACTCAGTTAGTAAGTGACAGAGCTAGGATTCAAACCCAGATGTGCCTGCCTGTAAAGCCCCTGCTTAGAGCATCTTCTTTCGGAGACGGAAGTCCACACTTTGAGAATAAGCCAGTCAAGGCCAAGGGACACCTGATCTCTGGCAGGCCTGGACGGTTTGTTCTTCGGCCAGTTGTTACAGGGGTGGCCATGGGGTTGAAAGCTAAGGAGAAATCAAGGGCCATATTAATGGGAAATCCTTCTAGGGTAGAGCTAGAACTTCTCCCCACAGTGGTGACCAGGGACTAATTCACCTAACTTAGGCCGTGAGAAAGCACAACTTGATGCCTTGCTCCCTGGCAGAGAGGAGGGTCCTGACTGGAGTTTCTTTGTCACTTGCCGTGGATTTCATTGCCACTTTCCTAAACAGTCTCTCATTCTGTCTGGTGCACTGTTGTCTCTGGAAGACATTTGGGGAGCACACACAGTCAGAGTGGGTGAATCTGAGCTTTCAAAGATGTTACCACCCCCAGTAAATGGAGCCTGATTACAATCCTCCCCAGCAGTTAGCTGGCTGTTAAATCACCGCAGAGCTGCTCCCGCCCCGGGTCAGTGCCACCCCCTCCATTAGCATCACCCTTTGTTCAGCCTCCCTTGGACTGTGAGCTCAGTGGGAACCTTCCCCTGAGCAGAGGGGAGGTCTGACCTTGCTCTTTGGGAATTCTGATTTGCCAGAGGCTCTTGTCAGCAGTGAGAAGGGTGCTGGAGAGGTGCTCTCCTCCACCTTGCCTGTCTACCAAGAGGCTGGTCTGCAGGGGATGGGCTCCAGGGTTGTGAAAACTGCTTTAAAAGAGAGGCCGTTATCTTCCACTTTTCCTCCTGGAAATGAGTCCTCGTTGCACCCAGCATCTGAACTTGACCCTCTCTCCTGCTCCAACTCCCTCTCTTTAACCCCCATCCCACTCCCACAGCCTTAGAAGCTGGTGGGCGCTACATGATTTAATGAGGGCCTTTTCTTCAGACTAAGAATGGGAGGGTCTCTCTGTCCCCCTCTTGTGCGAAGCCCAATCCCCTAAGCGGAAACTCCAGACGAAACCCAGGACGGCAGCATTGCGTGGGGGGGAGTCTAACAGATCCTGAGACTGCTCTCGTTGGGTGACAAAGGGCTTCAGAGAGACACAGGCTCATATCCAGCTGAAGGAAGATTAGAGACTGCGGAGGGTCCTGCCTCCTTATTTTGCTGATAAAGAAACCTCTCTAGTTTATTCTGTGAGTTTCCCTAGTGACAGTGGAGGTGCTCCTTTCTATCAAGCAACCACAGGGTGATTGGAAATCCTCAGAATTTGTCTAGGGAAGTGGGCCTGGCCTTTCTCAGAAAGCCTGATTTGCCCCGACCTGCCCCCAGGTAGGGGGTCCTTACCCCCAGGCAGTCCACTCCCTCTCGTCTTCACACTGACCATATTCCTCCCTGCCTCCTGTCCTACTTCTGCCACCCCGAGCCACCTCTCCACCAAAGGTCTGAATTAAGCCCGTTTGCTAAGGGGAACAATGACAAGCCAAGGAGGATGAATTTGAGCTCAGTTGTAGCCTCAAACCAACTATGAATCAGGTGCCCCTCAAGGACCTGGGTCCCACAGGCCTTCAAGCAGAAACAGGTGGGAAATGGGGTGGGAAGGGGCTCAAATCTCTCTGTGCTGGGCTGCCTCTAGGCTCCTTCTTCCTCTGTGATTCTACTCCCTGGCAGTTCAGGAAGACAGGGTAAAGTGGGTCACCCCATCATGAGACTGCTCCCTCATCCCCATCAGCTTCCCTGAAAGTGAAAATCCCTCCAGAAAAATGCAGACTGTGATAGATTCCCACTGGCCCAGAGGGGCCAGGAACATGTCAGTAAGCCTGTCTTTCTCCCAGGTTGCTCAGGGCTTGGATGGCTGACTCAGGTGACATTTTCCTGATTGTAGTATCTTAGCAACTATGGTCATGGAATGCTTGTTAGGAACTCCCCAGGGAGGGGAAAAAGTTTGGAAGTGTATGACTTGGTGCTTAAAAGCAAGCGAGCAAAAACCTCGGTGAGCCTATTGTAAAGGATGCTTATGGAACTAGAGTCTGGATTGAGGATGTGTAACCAGTTATAAAGTTATACAAATCTCACTGTGCCAACTAGTTTGCTCTGATTATCGTTGTTGTTGTTCTTTTAGGTGAGACGTGTGCTGTACCAAATGATGATACCTTGGTTGGAAAAGCTGATGAGAAAGTCAGTGAACACCATTCCCTGCAAGCAGGTACAGAAACTAAGCATCCTGTTTTAAAATTCAGAAATCAGATGACTAAAAGTCATAATTGGTAGGTGAGTAACTTTCCTTTCTCTTCTTTTGGTAGAATCCATGATCACGTCCATTGGAAATCCAACACAAGTTTTGAAAGTTAAAGAGACGTTTGGGACTTGGATAAGAGAGTCTGCTAACAAGAGTGATGAACGGATCTGGGTGACTGAACATTTTTCAGGTGCTTTCACTTGGCGGATGAGCCATATCTGTGTTGTAATTGTATCTTTCATCCGTTGCCTCCTTTCAGGCTTATCCTATTTCTGTGTCTGAAGTCCCTGCTAATTGGTGTAACAGACTTGCTCTTTATTTTAGAAAGCCCAAATGAGTAGGCAGAATACTTTTCTCAGTTGAGCACACTGGTGACAAGCCTTGCAGTTCAGGTCACAGGGACATGACCAGGGCTACACTGAGGGGCAATAAGCTCCCTCAGTGTAGCTTATTCCAATTTTCAGCAAAGTGTCCAGAAGGAAACAAATAGCATTATGACTGATGGCTTTATAAACCCCAAAAACCGTAATGTGGAAGAAATGTCGGAGACAAATTCTTTTGCATGGGCTGTCTTTCTTTAAGGAGAGTACTTTTGGCCACTTTTCTCAGATATCTGTGGGCAGAGAGCCCAGGGGAGACGGTGAAGTGTCATCTTGCAGGTCTGCTGCATCTGAGCATGACCCTAGTCACACTGCCTCAAAGGAATGTGGTCAGGAATTGCCAGTGGTGGTAGCAGTGGCCTCATGCCAGAAGAGGCCTGGCCATACCTACTAGTCAGAGCAATAGCTGAGAAACGCTGCTTCATTTCATCAAGGCTCACACATCAGCTGGCAGTAACTGCCTGGATGACCAGCTGAGAAGGATTCTGTGGCTCAAAAGGAAAGAGCAAGGTCATGAGTCAGCGTGGCCACTGTGGAGTGCAAGAGGCAGAAGGTGACTGCACGGTGCTCTTCCCGATACAGGCCTATGTCAGCCTGATAGAAAATTTTATAAAATTGTAGGGGAGAGGGTGATGCCATTTTCCTGGGAGGATCAAAGCCAACTCTGTGGTTACTATGTTGAAAAGATGGTTCGGAAAAAGAAACAAAACTGAGTTATTTGTAGTGAGGTGGCAGGACCTAGAGTCTGTCATACAGAGTGAAGTCAGTTAGAAGGAGAAAAACAAATACCGTATGCTAACGCATATATATGGAATCTAAAAAAAAAAATGGTTCTGAAGAACCTAGGGGCAGGACAGGAATAAAGACACAGACGTAGACAATGGAATTGAGGACACGAGGAGGGGAAAGGGTAAGCTGGGATGAAGTGAGAGAGTGTCATGGACATATATACACTAGCAAATGTAAATTGATAGCTAGTGGGAAGCAGCTGCATAGCACAGGGAGATCAGCTCTGTGCTTTGTGACCACCTAGAGGGGTGGGATAGGGAGGGTGGGAGGGAGGGAGATGCAAGAGGGAGGGGATATGGGGATATATGTATACGTATAGCTGATTCACTTTGTTATACAGCAGAAACCAGCACAACACTGTAAAGCAATTATACTCCAATAAAGATGTTAAAAAAAAAAACAACTAAAAAAAAAGATGGTTCGGGAATCCATAGAAGAGAATTGGCCTTTGAGTTTGAGAGCCTGAGACTCTTGAAGCTGAACAAGGACCCTTACAGGTCATCTCAATCTCACCTTCCGTCCTTTTAACTTCCTCCCCCGACTCACTCCCAAGCGTGATTGCCTTTCGCTGGCTTCCCTCCTGCAGGCCTCAGGGTAAAGGAATTCCAGGACCAGACCTCACTGCTGAACGGCAGTTACACGCTCATCCACCTCCCTTACTATTTCCATGGCTGTGGGCACACCGTGCACAACAACTCTCTCTACTACCACAAAGGAGGCTCCAACACCATAGTGAGGTGAGTCCCCTGGGGCCCCTGGCACCCTCCTCTCTGCCCCGCAGCCCATCCTTCAACTACTTAGGGGAAGGGACTGTGGCTCCATCATCTTTATGTCCCCAGGGGTGACACACAGCCAGAGGTCAGTGAGGGTTTGCTGACGAAATGAACCACAGGACATGATGAGTGAGCCCCATATCTGCATTTATTGCCGGTCTGGACACCAAGAGTAAGGTCAGGGCCAGAAAGAAGGCCTGGAGTGATAACAGCAGCAGCTTTCTCATCCTTTGGGAAAGGAAGCAGCAGAACCCAGAGCTCCCTCTAGCAGGAAGGTATCATACCCCGAAATCGGTTTTGTTCTGAAAAATGTTGGGTATGAAGAATTTCATGTCACGGCTGAGATCACCAAGGACTAGAGACTGCAAGGCAAAGTCAGGGTCCCCGCCTTCAGATCGCTCTGTCATCCTGACGGAGCCCTTGCCAGGCCACCTCCCCTGCTCCCTCCGCTTTCCCACGGGGAGGGGAGGTGGCCACACAGGTAGTCGGTGCCCAGGGCAGCAGCCCAAGCTTCCTGGCTTCACACAAGAATTGCTGAAAGTTGTCTGCATGGCTCCAGAAGAAATCAAGTTCTGGGCTTTAGAGGCAGAAGTGGGTCATCTTGGGCAAATCAGGAGAGCAGTGAACTCAAGTTCCAACTCTCCTGCCTACTTACTTGTGGCCTCAGAGGAGAGACTCCACCTCCTGTGACCTCCATGTCCTCATTAAAAATGCAAAGGCGGACCAGAGCCTCTGCAGCCCTCCACTGTACCCCCCTCTGAAATGACAATTCCAGTGTTACAAAAGCCATGGTCCTCATCATTCCAAACAAGAGACAAGGATCTTGAGGGAGGACTGGGTCCCTTCTCTCTCTCCCTCTGTGAGATCCAGCTTCAACAACCTTGTTGGTGCTGCAGAGCTAGGCTAGGATGGGGGCAGGTCTCCTAGTACATCATGCAGTTAAACCAGCCACATTAGACACACGTGTCAGCCGTGGCTGGAAGCGTCCCCTCCTGTGCCTCTCACCCCCCTCTACTGGGCTTCTGCACCACCTCGTCATCTGGACAGCGTCTTGTGCTAACAGAACAAGATAGCTGACCCTCCTCCCATTCAGAAGCCCTCTCTCCCCAGACACACTCCTTTCTGTGACATTTGTTCTCATTCAATCCTGTGGCTCCCGGGGACCGCTGTTACATGGGGTGGTAGGAGGGGAGTTCTGGGGTAAATGAGCCCAAAGGAGGACTGGCCACCCTAAGAAAGAGTGTCCTCTAATGACACTAAATTTGCATGAGGCACTGGTTAGGAGACCTATGCTGCGGCCCTGCTCCAGTGCCAGGCCACAGACTGGGAGGAGAAGGAGAGGCAGACTGGAATTAGACCCCTTTTTTGCTGGGAGAGGCAAGCCTCATCAAGGAATGCAGTTGTAGGTGCCAGTACTAGTCAGGAGCCCAATGGCAGTCCTGAATCCCGGGCATTCAGAGGAAGGAGAACCCCGAGAGCTGAGATGGGCAAACAGGGCTTTCTCAAGCCCTCACTCTTGTTTCTTTTCAAGCTTACTTCAGGGTTTCTTGATTGGTTTCAAGCTCGCCATGTTCCAGTGCATACCCGCAGCTTCACACCCTTCACAGTTCTTCTGCTGCTCAATGGCGCCCTCTAGTGTTTTACTTTTCCTTTAGCCTAAAGTTCCTGAATTTTCATTCCTGCAGTTGAATCATAATCCACTTTTGATATGATCTAGATGTGGAGTCTGCCAAATCAGACGGCCTCTGGGAGCTGAGGGGCATGGGATTTCATGCCGTCACTTCATTGATCCAGTCACTTATCAGACAAGAAAAATGACATCACAGCCATGACTTTGCTGCTTCCCTTCTCAGTTGGTGACTTCCTTCGTTGAGCCTCCTGTGAAATTTTTGTCTTAAAACTCCAGCATGGAGTAGAGGAAGAACCCCCAAACTTGGAGTCAAAAGCCTGAGTTTAAACTCTGGCTCTGATACTCTCCTGTGTTCCTGGGCCAGTCACTTCTCCTTTTCTCATTAGTAAAATGAAACAACTGGACTAGATTATCTTTCAAGGCCCCTTGCAACTTTGAGAAGGCATTTCAGGAGGTCAGCAAACACCTGAGGATTCAGGAGGTTAAGGAGTTTTATCGGGGTCACATGGCTAGTAGGTGGACACTGGGATGTAGTCACCATCCTCTACATCCTTGCTGCTCACAGCACTGCAGACGGAACAGTAGAATGAGCACAACCTGGGAACTTACTAGAAACGCAGAATCCCAGGCCCCACCCCAGTTTAATGGAGGAGCCTAAAAAAACCACCCTTGTCCACAAAAATGGTGGCTCATATCTACTTTTTTATACATTTCAGATTTGAATTTGGCAAAGAGACATCCCAAACTCTGAAGCTTGAAAATGCCTTGTATTTTGATCGAAAATACCTCTTTGCAAATTCCAAGACGTACTTCAATTTAGCTGTAGATGAAAAGGGTCTTTGGATTATCTATGCTTCCAGTGTGGATGGCTCGAGCATCCTTGTCGCACAGCTGAACGAGAGGACCTTCTCTGTGGTGCAGCACATCAACACCACGTACCCCAAATCCAAGGCTGGCAACGCCTTCATTGCCCGAGGGATCCTCTATGTCACGGACACCAAAGATATGAGGATAACATTTGCCTTTGATTTGTTAGGAGGGAAACAGATAAATGCAAACTTCGATTTAAGAACGTCCCCATCTGTTCTTGCCATGTTATCATACAATATGAGAGACCAGAATTTATATTCGTGGGAAGATGGCCATTTAATGCTTTATCCTGTACAGTTTTTGTCAGCTACATTAAACCAGTGATGGGGTGCATTCTATTCCCCTCAGTAAATTTCAGCTGTTCTCTGGTACCATTTATATCCCAATAGAAAACTTGTCTTTAAGGGTGGTCAGGTACTTAGCTGTCATAATCACATGACATGGGTATTTATATGGTTGGTGACCCCCTTTTAATTCAGATTCTGTAGGAGAAAATAACAGATTGGAACTCAAAAATGGCTGATATTTGGTGATTCCTTTACAAACTAGCTGGGCAAGTTACCTGTCCCTCTTTAGGTTTTGTTTTCCCCACTGGTAATTTGAAAGGGCTGGCTAGGATGATTGGTAAGATTTCCTCAAGCTGTAGGGAATTCTGTGATTCTTAGCTGTTGCCACTCTCACAACTTTTACATATTTGGTTTTGTTTCTTTGGTTTTTAGCCACATGCTGAGCAATTGTACCTCTGAGTTGATCAGCCTGATTGCTTGAGCAACAAATTCCTTAGTGATGACTTGGTGCCTTGGAAGCCGCACTGACCCCTTAAGGCTGCTGAGGTACCTTATTACCCCTAATTTATTACCTTTCTCTGCATCTGCACCTGCCACCAGAGCACCAGAGTGGCCATTATCCTCAGCTCCTGATTACCACTCCAAGATTAGCAAAAGCCAGGAACAGCTACCTGCTCGTGTTTCCTAATGAAACAGAAACAGGCCCTTCCAGGTTCCTATCAATTTCTGATCATGCTGATACGCAGGTTGGGTCATAAACATCGAATCCTCAGGTCTTGCAGGGTTCTTCTGCCACAGATGTGGATCTGCTATCAGAGTAAATTCTGTGCTAGTGGGCATTACTCTGGCGAGAACCTTGGGAAACACTTTGCAGTTTTCAGAAGAGAGGCACCATTCGTGGTTATTATCTAGAAGAGGGATGAGCAAGCTATGACCCTCGGGCCAAAGCCAGCCCATCGTCTGTTTTTGTAAACAAAGTTTTATTCCACACGGTCACAGGCATTTGGTTATGTATTTTAGTATATGACTACTTTTCCTCTACACTGGCAGAGTTGAATCACTGCAAGAAAGTTGAGTAACAGCCCCAAAAACCGAAAACATTTACTCTCTGGCCCTTTACAGCAAAAGTTTGCCAACCCCTGATCTAAAATATAAAGTGAGCCTGATTCTTGAAAGGGCTTATTCACCTGAGCCTGTTTGTTATATTTTGTTTTGTTCCAGATGAAAAAGTGGTCATTTATATGGCTTGAGTTTTTGGTAAAGAAGAAGGGTGAGAACAGCATAAAATTAAGTGGCCCTCCCAAAAAGTAGTTAATGAACTGTTCTTACCCTAATATAGTTTTAAAGAATGTGATCTGGTTCCTTCGGATGCAAGGAGAAAATCCAATTTAACCTGCTCCTAAATGCCCTTAGATACGCATATTTTCTGCCAATTCAGTTCTTCAAACATCCTTCAGCCCAGCACTGAGGTCCAGGCAGCGCCACTGAGAGTCGAAAGGAATCTGGAAAGTTTCTGTGGTCCTGCAGCCAGGAAAGACACCTAGGGAAATACTTATGTAAAGATTTTTCAGCAACTTGCCCTCACTGAGTACATGAATGTGTTGGGGGGAGAGCTTCTGAAACTTTTTCACTGGAGCCAAATCGATTCTCAGTGGCCCTGAGCCCTAAGTTTTATACCTTATGAATAGAAGCATTTTAAAACTTAGGGGATGTACAGATTTAAATATTTAAATCTCCCCACACCCTGAATAAACCTAGGCAGCTATTAGGGAATTTATTGTTGTTGTGTTCTCAAAATAATGGGTATTTGAAACTTTTTCCCCCACTTTTTAATTAGATTGGTTGTGTCATGTCATCACAGCTTTTAAAAAATACTCTCTTCAGATTCATGTTTTATAACAAAGTAAAATAGAGTTTCATGTTCAAGATCAATGTGTTTAATATATACTAGTCTTCTTTTAAACTATTTAAAAATATGCATTGCTGTTTCTGGACATAGGGGACCTGAATATGTGTATAATTTCATAGTGATGGTTATATATACAATACTAATTGTATATACAGTAGCAACCAAAAGAGGTTACTTATTGAGTTAGCACATATTTCTTTTAGAAAAAAAGTTTTAGAAACCCTAGTCTTGATATTTGAGCTATCTTAGCACCCTTAATTTTTGGTAAGGAATCCTATACTCACTACTAGCGAAGTTTATACTGGGATTTCTCTCTCTCTCTCTCTCTCTCTCTTTTTTTTTTTTTTTTTGCTATGCAGAGTAATATAAGGACAACTGAGTTTGACCAACAAACAAAAATTAGTAATTTCATAATAAGGGTGACAAGTTTGTCTTTACAGAGTGAAAAGAATTCAGATTTTACTCATTCTTTCCTGGTTTCACTTTCCAAACAGTGTTTGATTTAAAAAAAAAAAAGAGAGAGAGAAAAGATTTGAGCTCACTGCTAAAATAGAATATACCACCTAATGTTTTTAAGTCAAGATATCATTTTAGCAGTTTACATTGTCACTTATAACCAAAGTTACTTTAAAGCACTTTCCAAATGTCTGCACTTCTGATGTCAGAATCAAACCAGATAATTCTCTAATTCTTCTTTAATCTAAAGCAGATAGCTTCCCACCAGAAAGTAAATAAAACCACCCCTCCCAACCTCAAATGTGGGTGAACCCTATTTAAAGCATTTTCTTGCAAACTGATAATGTGTCCTATTGAAACCATGTGGTGGTTATGGTCTCAACGTATCACTAAGCACAGGTGTTATGACAAAGAAAGAGTCCTGGGGGAAAAGTTTTAAAATGAGGAATTCTGATCTTAGGTACCTTCACAGTTTCTTACCTTCCAAGTTTGCAAGATAAAAAAGTCAAACGAGACACCAAAATGCTTGAAGAACCAGGTGTCATATTCTAGCTGCACAGACTACACTTTGGCTGTGACTGGCTGATCACAAACCATATGCAGGAGAAGTTCGTGATCAGGCTTTTCAGTCTTCATGCAGCTGCTGTGACCTGGTGTACCACACTGCATTAAAAGCCATAATATCCAATCTGTAACCACAGATTGTTAACTATTCTGAACAACAAATGAATCATGGTGAACGTCTCTTTTTTGGTTGGAATTTATTTAACTTTAATCTAATTAGTCAATAAAAATAATCATTGCTGGGCACAATCACATGTTGAAACCAGTGTAGTGTTATCTTTACCTCTTATTAATTTACATGTAACATTTAAAAGAAAAAATAACAACCAAAAACCAATATTGTGGTAGAATTATATTTGTTGCTCCTCTGTTCAAACTCTCACAGTTTGCTAGCTCTTTGGAATACTGAAAAAAATCATTGATATGGACTATGCTTTCTCTATAGGAAAACATGAAGAAGGTACAACTAGTTACTAAAACTAGATACTTACAGACATAAATGCAATGAATATTTGCTAACTTATTGGCTTAGGTGAGGCAACTACAAAGGACATGACTTTTTAGGCTAAAAATAAAAAAGAAGAAATTTTTAAAATTGGATTTGTGTGAATTTGGGCAAGTCTCTCAATCCCTCAGAGCCTCTGTCTCATATGTAAAATGTGGATAATAGTACTACTTACCTCCTTTGATTTTTCTATGTGAACTGAGAAATGCTCTAAAAATTATATGATTAATAAATTATAAATGCAACTTTTATAGTTCATCCCTACAGGTAACCAGAGTGACCTTGTTATTCTTACAGCTTTATTCAAGGGCTGCAGAGATGAGTGAGGGGCACAGCATCAACAGTTTCTATCTATTGGTCTGTTTGATGAGGTAGTTAACACTTCCTGTCACCAAAAAATGGTCCCTTAGCCACACAACAAATTTACAATAAAACTGCCCTCAAATAATGAAAAAACAATTCAAGAACCTGCTGCCTTGATCTACAGAGCTTCTTTATAACCTTCCCTAGAAGTGTCTCTGTTACTGGGAGGCCCAGGCATGCACTACTGATGACTTTTGTCATTAAAATAATACAAAGCAAAAAAGAAATAAAAGTCCATGAAGAACATAGCCTTGCCCCTTTAATTGAACCATTCAGACCTTGCATGGGATGTTAACATATTCAATCTTAGAGCTGTTCACTCTAAGGTTTAAAATAAGAAAGAAATTAACTTGTCTTCCTACCTTTCCCTCCAAGCAATTTGCCATGATCAGCCTCAAAAACTGAGCTACTTGAAAAGTGGTGGTTAAACTACTCTCTAAAATCTAAAAAATTAATTTTAAAATTGCTAAAGTCTTGTGTCTAGCAATCTGGCATGGTCAGTGTCCCAAACTCATTTGCCAAGAGGCCACATACACAATCACAGGATTACAAATGGTCAACACTAGATAGAACCTTCACAGAATACCCACTCCAACCCTCTCATTTAAAAGCCTAGAAAAGTGAGGCCAGAGAAGATTCACCCAACATCACAGCTTAAGTGCCAAGGTAAACATGAGACACTGTTTCCTGACTTTATGATCATGTTTTCCAACTCACTCTGCCACTTTCAAAGGAAGGATCTGGTCTCTGTAACAGGAAAGAGAAAATAATTAACTTTGAAGATTTTTTCAAAAGGCATTCCTTTTTGAAAAGCTCTATCTAGAGGAAAATGCCAAATCAAGCCTAGTCAGGCAGAGACCACTCCCCACCAAAGAATTTCTCAACAGTCATCACCTTCTGACTGTTGGTAGATAAGCATGCTGAAGCAGTGCCACGTGTTACTCTAAAAACTGCCTCACCACTGGACAACCCTTCCTGCCCAAAGTTTCAGAGACATCAACACAACTACTGCCTGGTGCTTACCAGCTATGGGCCATGGTCTCTTCTAGGCAATCTGAACACATTATTTCATTTAATCATAGATGCTCAAGTGGAAAAGTCCTTAAATATCATCTGTTCTCTCTGCTCAATGTTTTAATCCTCTCTCCAAGCGTAGTAGACACTGTGATGCACTCACTACATGGATTCCACCTCAGGAAAGACTTTCTGCCCCTGGTGCTGGGAGGGCTGTTGGCATATAGCCTTCAGCCGTCAGCCCCTTCAGGAATTGCCTCGTCTGCAGAGATCCCCTCCACCCAGAAAGCACTCCCTCATCCATTGACGGATCAGTGTAAGTATAAGGGCCTGGACAACTCAGCCCAACTTGGAACTACTCTAAAGGGCCATTCTAGTGCCAGAGATCCCCAGGGCTCAGCCAAATCTGTCACTGGACCTGCATCACAGACTGACTTTTCCTTCTGCCCTCTTGCTTCTTTCTCCTCCAATCCTTCCAAAGGTATTGATAACAAGGGCACTCTTTAATGACATCCTACTAGCTAAACTCCATCTCAGAGTTTGCTTCCTGAGGAACCCAACCTGTTGTAGAGTTACCAGGTGAAATACAGGATGCCCAGCTAAATTTTAATTTCAGATAAAGAACAACAATTTTTTTAGTATAAATATGTCCCGGATAAGGCATGGGATATACCTACACTAAAAATTTTGTTTTTCCGAAATTCTTACTTAACTGAGAGTCCTGTATTTATATTTACCAAATGTGAACCCTAACCATATGTGGTCCCAGAATGAGGCCACTGATGGGGCTTTGGAGCTGAGTGCTTCACCACCCTGTTTGCAATAAGGACCTCATGGCTGACAGTAGATTGAGCACAAATAGCCACTGGAACAATGTGGTGGTCCAGTCGTTAGAACTTTCATTGGTGGGAAGCTGGAATGGTATAGCAGTGGAAAGGAATACATCAGCTAATGTTTTATATCAGGTGTTTGAGATCATGGAGAAATAGGGACTAAAAGGATAATGAAATCAGGTGGCTATTGCTGAGCTTGTTTGACCCTCTAAAAGGAAAAAGATAATAAAAAGCTGAGAGCAATTAATTGCCAACTGAAAGCTATGTGGGAAAGCCCAGGGCCTCCTTAGCAGCACATAAAGAGTCTCCTGTCTCCTGCAGTAGAAGGGCAGAAAAAGCTGAGGACCAGACCCCGGACTTGAAGATCAGCTCCAAAGAAACTTTTTGCCAAGCTCCAAAGAAAATTAAACTCCCAGCAGAAGAAAGTCGCTATACCAAGGTGAGGACCTGGCCAGAGAAAGATTGGGACTCTGCCGTTTGGGATGGAGATATCTGGGTCGGCAGTTTCCAAGCTGCACTTTGTGTAGTGTTTGTGGTCATTTAGAAACAAAGGGGAAGTTCAAGGATGCATTAAGTCAAGCTTGTTGGCAAATTTTTTTCTGTAAAAGGCCTGATAATAAATATATTAGGCTTTGTGGGGCACGCTGTCTCTGAACTGTTGCAACTCCTGAACTCTGCTGTTGTGGCTGAAAACACTCACAGACAATATGCCAATGAGTGAGCATGGCTGATTCCAATACAACTTAATGGACACTGAAATTTGAATGTTATCATTTTCATGTGTCACAAAATGGTTTTAACTATTTAAAAACGTAAAAAGCATTCTTAGCTTGCAGACTGCACAAAAAAGGTGTGGGCCGGATTTCACCTACACCTGGTTTCAAGTTGCTGAAACCTGGTGTGATCTTGTGATTTATAATAAGAAATATATATTAGTCTTTGTCTCCTTTCTGGCACGGAGCTCCTAGACCTCAGAATTTCCTGTGATGAGAGCCATAAAGGTGTCTTTTGTTGTTAATGAAGTGACTTTTGGAAAGCCCCTAGGTAACATAGCATGGGGGCAGGTTGCCATTATAGCCAACCATGATTAGAGGGTTGGAACTTTCAGTCCCACACCAACCTCTGGGGAGGGGAGAGGAGCCTGGAGGTTGAATCAATCAGCAATGATTTAATTATATAGGCATAATTTAATCAATCATGCCTGTATAATGAAGTCTCCATAAGAAAACCAAAAAGACAGGGTTTGGAGAACTTCTGGGTTGGTGAACATGTGGAGATTTGGGGAGAGTGGTGCCCTCAGAGAGGGCATGGAAGCTCCAAGTCCTTTTTCCATACCTTGCCCTATGCTTCTCCTCCAACTGGCTATTCCTGAGTTTTATCATTTTAAAATAAACTGGTGATCTAGTAAGGAAAATGTTTCTCTGAATTCTGTGAGATGCTGTAGAAAATTAATCAAATCCAAAGAGGAAGTCATTGGAACTTCTGATCTGTAGCCGGTTAGTCAGAAGCACAGGTAACAACGTGGACTTGCAATTGGCATCTGAAGCAGGGGCAACCTTGTAGGACTGAGCCTTTATCCTGTGGGCTCTCATGCTATCTCCAGGTAGATAATGTCAGAATTGAGTTGAATTTTAAGACACCAACCAGTATCCAAGAATTTCATAGTGGGAGAAAACTCCCACACATCTGGTGTCAGAAGTATTGTGTGTTGTAGGAGTGTGAGAGTAGAGGGGAAATGTGGAAAACTGAGTTTTTCCTTATTCACCTGGGTTAAGTCATGCCACCCCAAATGGTACTTTTTTTTACATATACATATATCCACTCTTTTTTTAGATTCTTTTCCCATACAGTTCATTCCAGAGTATTGAGTAGAGTTCTCTGTGCTATATAGTATGTCCTTATTAGTTATCTATTTTCCAAATGGTACTTATATTTAAGAACATTTTACTCCTAGAGGATGGGGGTCATTGTGTCAACTTAAAGATTGTTGCACAAACAGGGTACAATGCTTCATTTTCTCCAAAGGAATACCACAGTGGTTGGCAACATCAGTGTCATCATCATAGTTCACATTTATTAAGTACTGACTATGTGCCAGGTGCTGTACTAAATGCTTCACATATATTAACTCATGTAATTCTCATGGGAAGCCCATAAGGTACAAATCTTATCCCCATTTTCCAGATTAAAAGAGATTAAGAAACTCACTCACTCTCACTCGGTTTGTAAATGGTAAAATTAAGATTCAAATTCAGGAAGTCTGACACAAGAGCCCACACTGTTAGTCACTATTCTTTCCTGCCTCTCAGAAAGAAGCTTAGGATTCCTCCATTCTTTCTAGCTCCTTTGACCCTTCTAGTACAGTAGCAAGGGCTAAAGGCACACCCACATGAAGGAGGTTCGACAAGTCCTTTTCTGTCTTATTTGGTTGGCCTCGTTCCTAGGAGTCTGGCAATGAAATATGTATTGGTAACCTGATCCATTTGGCAGAAGATGCAGCCATCTTTCTGCTTGCTGACTCTCTTTGAACCCTATCCCTCCTTTTGCTCTCTAGATGTACTCTGGCTAATATTAACATAGGCCCTCCAGCTTTCTTTTGATTCATATTAGCATGGTATATCTTTTTCCATCCTTTTACTTTTAATCGGTGGGTATCATATTAAAATATTTTTTTGTAGGCAGCATATATTTAGGTCTTGCTTTTTTCCCCAATCTATTTCTGCCTTTGAATTGAGGTAAACAAGGGACTAGTAAACTATGGCCTGCTATGCTGCCTGTTTTTGTAAATGTTTTATTGGAACACAGCCACATCCATTTCTTTATGTATTGACTGTGGCTGCTTTTGTGCTACAACAGCAGAGTTAGGTAGTGACAACAGAGACTTTATAACTTGCAAAGGTAAAATATGTACTATATGGCCTTTAAGAAAATGTTTGCTGATCTGTGGTTTACAATATTTACGTATGATGTAATTGTTGATATGGTTGGTTTAAATCTACCATCTTGCTATGGTCTCATCTGTCCTTTGGTCCTTTTTTTCTCTCTTTCTGCTGTCTTGTGGACTAATGAAAACTTTTTTATAATTTCACCTTACTTCCTTTCTTCGCTTATTAGTTACCTTATTTTGTGTTATTTTACTTTAGTTTATACTGTTTATCACAGTCTATCTTCAAGCAATACACCATTTTACACATAGTGTAAGAACTTTTTGACAATATACTTTCATTTTTCTCTCCTAGTCTTTGTGATATTTTTGTCATGTATTTCACCAGTACATAGGTTATAAAACCAGAAGTATATTTTTATTATTTTTGCTTCAAGCAATCCATTGTCTTTTTTTTTTATCGGAGTATAGTTGTTTTACAATGTTGTGTTAGTTTCTGCTTTACAGCAGTGAATCAGCCACACGTATATGTATATCCCCTCTTCCTTGGATTTCCTTCCCAGTTAGGTCACCACATAGCATTGAGCAGAGTTCCCTGTGCTATACAGTCGGTTTTCATTTGTTATCTATTTTATATATAGTAGTGTATATATTCAATTGTCTTTTTTTTTAACATCTTTATTGGAGTATAATTGCTTTACAATGGTGTGTTAGTTGCTGCTTTATAACAAAGTGAATCAGTTATACATATACAATATGTTCCCATATCTCTTTCCTCTTGCATCTCCCTCCCACCCTCCCTCCCTATCCCACCCCTCTAGGTGGTCACAAAGCACAGAGCTGATCTCCCTGTGCTATGCGGCTGCTTCCCACTAGCTATCTATTTTACGTTTGGTAGTGTATATATGTCCATGCCACTCTCTCACTTTGTCACATCTTACCCTTCCCCCTCCCCATATCCTCAAGTCCATTCTCTAGTAGGTCTGTGTCTTTATTCCCGTCTTGCCACTAGGTTCTTCATGACCTTTTTTTCCCCTTAGATTCCATATATATGTGTTAGCATACTGTATTTGTTTTTCTCTTTCTGACTTACTTCACTCTGTATAACAGACTAACTCCATCCACCTCACTACAAATAACTCCATTTCATTTCTTTTTATGGCTGAGTAATATTCCATTGTATATATGTGCCACATCTTCTTTATCCATTCATCCGATGATGGACATTTAGGTTGCTTCCATGTCCTGGCTATTGTAAATAGAGCTGCAGTGAACATTGTGGTACATGACTCTTTTTGAATTATGGTTTTCTCAGGGTATATGCCCAGTAGTGGGATTGCTGGGTCGTATGGTAGTTCTATTTTTAGTTTTTTAAGGAACCTCCATACTGTTCTCCATAGTGGCTGTATCAATTTACATGCCCACCAACAGTGCAAGAGTGTTCCCTTTTCTCCACACCCTCTCCAGCATTTATTGTTTCTAGATTTTTTGATGATGGCCATTCTGACCGGTGTGAGATGGTATCTCATTGTAGTTTAGATTTGCATTTGTCTAATGATTAGTGATGTTGAGCATTCTTTCATGTGATTGTTGGCAATCTGTATATCTTCTTTGGAGAAATGTCTGTTTAGGTCTTCTGCCCATTTTTGGATTGGGTTGTTTGTTTTTTTGTTATTGAGCTGCATGAGCTGCTTGTAAATCTTGGAGATTAATCCTTTGTCAGTTGCTTCATTTGAAAATATTTTCTCCCATTCTGAGGGTTGTCTTTTGGTCTTGTTTATGGTTTCCTTTGCTGTGCAAAAGCTTTTAAATTTCATTAGGTCCCATTTGTTTATTTTTGTTTTTATTTCCATTTCTCTAGGAGGTGGGTCAAAAAGGATCTTGCTGTGATTTATGTCATAGAGTGTTCTGCCTATGTTTTCCTCTAAGAGTTTGATAGTGTCTGGCCTTACATTTAGGTCTTTAATCCATTTTGAGTTTATTTTTGTGTACAGTGTTAGGGAGTGTTCTAATTTCATACTTTTACATGTACCTGTCCAGTTTTCCCAGCACCACTTATTGAAGAGGCTGTCTTTTCTCCACTGTATATGCTTGCCTCTTTTATCAAAGATAAGGTGACCATATGTGTGTGGGTTTATCTCTGGGCTTTCTATCCTGTTCCATTGATCTATGTTTCTGTTTTTGTGCCAGTACCATACCGTCTTGATTACTGTAGCTTTGTAGTATAGTCTGAAGTCAGGGAGCCTGATTCCTCCAGCTCCATTTTTCGTTCTCAAGATTGCTTTGGCTATTCGGGGTCTTTTGTGTTTCCATACAAATTGTGAAATTTGTTGTTCTAGTTCTGTGAAAAATGCCAGTTGTAGTTTGATAGGGATTGCATTGAATCTGTAGATTGCTTTGGGTAGTAGAGTCATTTTCACAATGTTGATTCTTCCAATCCAAGAACATGGTATATCTCTCCATCTATTTGTATCATCTTTAATTTCTTTCATCAGTGTCTTATAATTTTCTGCATACAGGTCTTTTGTCTCCTTAGGTAGGTTTATTCCTAGATATTTTATTCTTTTTGTTGCAATGGTAAATGGGAGTGTTTTCTTAATTTCACTTTCAGATTTTTCGTCATTAGTGTATAGAAATGCAAGAGATTTCTGTGCATTAATTTTGTATCCTGCTACTTTACCAAATTCAATGATTAGCTCTTGTAGTTTTCTGGTAGCATCTTTAGGATTCTCTATGTATAGTATCATGTCATCTGCAAACAGTGACAGATTTACTTCTTCTTTTCCGATTTGGATTCCTTTTATTTCTTTTTCTTCTCTGATTGCTGTGGCTAACACTTCCAAAGCTATGTTGAATAATAGTGGTGAGAGTTGGCAACCTTGTCTTGTTCCTGATCTTAGTGGAAATGGTTTCAGTTTTTTACCATTGAGGACAATGTTGGCTGTGGATTTGTCATATATGGCCTTTATTATGTTGAGGAAAGTTCCCTCTATGCCTACTTTCTGCAGGGCTTTTATGATAAATGGGTGTTGAATTTTGTCAAAAGCTTTCTCTGCATCTATTGAGATGATCATATGGTTTTTCTCCTTCAATTTGTTAATATGGTGTATCACGTTGATTGATTTGCGTATATTGAAGAATCCTTGCATTCCTGGAATAAACCCCACTTGATTATGGTGTATGATCCTTTTAATGTGCTGTTGGATTCTGTTTGCTACTATTTTGTTGAGGATGTTTGCATCTATGTTCATCAGTGATATTGGCCTTTAGTTTTCTTTCTTTGTGACATCTTTGTCTGGTTTTGGTATCAGGGTGATGGTGGCCTTGTAGAATGAGTTGGGGAGTGTTTCTCCCTCTGCAATATTTTGGAAGAATTTGAGAAGGATAGGTGTTAGCTCTTCTCTAAATGTTTGATAGAATTTGCCTGTGAAGCCATCTGGTCCTGGGCTTTTGTTTGTTGGAAGATTTTTAATCACAGTTTCAATTTCAGTGCTTGTGATTGGTCTGTTCATATTTTCTATTTCTTCCTGGTTCAGTCTTGGCAGGTTTTGCTTTTCTAAGAATCTGTCCATTTCTTCCAGGTTGTCCATTTTATTGGCATAGAGTTGCTTGTAGTAATCTCTCATGATCATTTGTATTTCTGCAGTGTCAGTTGTTACTTCTCCTTTTTCATTTCTAATTCTATTGATTTGAGTCTTCTCCCTTTTTTTCTTGATGAGTCTGGCTAATGGTTTATCAATTTTGTTTATCTCCTCAAAGAACCAGCTTTTAATTTTATTGATCATTGCTATTGTTTCCTTCATTTCTTTTTCATTTATTTCTGATCTGATCTTTATGATTTCTTTCCTTCTGCTAACTTTGGGGGTTTTTTGTTCTTCTTTCTCTAATTGCTTTAGGTACAAGGTTAGGTTGTTTATTCGAGATGTTTCCTGTTTCTTGATGTAGGCTTGTATTGCTATAAACTTCCCTCTTAGAACTGCTTTTGCTGTATCCCATAGGTTTTGGGTCGTCCTGTCTCCATTGTCATTTGTTTCTAGGTATTTTTTGATTTCCCCTTTGATTTCTTCAGTGATCACTTCGTTATTAAGTAGTGTATTGTGTAGCCTCCATGTGTTTGTAAGTTTTACAGATCTTTTCCTGTAATTGATATATAGTCTCATAGCGTTGTGGTCGGAAAAGATACTTGATACGATTTCAGTTTTCTTAAATTTACCAAGGCTTGATTTGTGACCCAAGATATGATCTATCCTGGAGAATGTTCCATGAGCACTTGAGAAAAATGTGTATTCTGTTGTTTTGGGGTGGAATGTCCTATAAATATAAATTAAGTCCATCCTGTTTAATGTATCATTTAAAGCTTCTGTTTCCTTATTTATTTTCATTTTGGATGATCTGTCCATTGGTGAAAGTGGGGTGTTAAAGTCCCTTACTATGATTGTGTTACTGTCGATTTCCCCTTTTATGGCTGTTAGTATTTGCCTTATGTATTGAGGTGCTCCTATGTTGGGTGCATAAATATTTACAATTGTTATACCTTCTTCTTGGATCGATCCCTTGATATTATATAGTGTTCTTCTTTGTCTTTTGTAATAGTCTTTACTTTAAAGTCTATTTTGTCTGATATGAGAATTGCTACTCCAGCTTTCTTTTGATTTCCATTTGCATGGAATATCTTTTTCCATCCCCTCACTTTCAGTCTGTATGTGTCCCTAGGTCTGAAGTTGGTCTCTTGTAGACAGCATATATATGGGTCTTGTTTCTGTATCCATTCAGCCAGTCTGTGTCTTTTGGTGGGAGCATTTAATCCATTTACATTTAAGGTAATTATTGATGTGTATGTTCCTATTCCCATTTTCTTAAATGTTTTGGGTTTGTTATTGTAGGTGTTTTCCTTCTCTTGTGTTTCTTGCCTAGAGAAGTTCCTTTAGCATTTGTTGTAAAGCTGGTTTGGTGGTGCTGAACTCTCTCAGCTTTTGCTTGTCTGTAAAGATTTTAATTTCTCCATCAAATCTGAATGAGATCCTTGCTGGGTAGAGTAATCTTGGTTGTAGGTTTTTCTCCTTCATCACTTTAAATATGTTCTGCCACTCCCTTCTGGCTTGCAGAGTTTCTGCTGAAAGATCAGCTGTTAACTTTATGGGGATTCCCTTGTGTGTTATTTGTTGTTTTTCCCTTGCTGCTTTTTTTAAAAAATTTTTTAGCTTTTTTTAAAATTAATTAATTAATTAATTAATTAATTTATGGCTGTGTTGGGTCTTCGTTTCTGTGCGAGGGCTTTCTCTAGTTGTGGCAAGTGGGGACCACTCTTCATCGCGGTACGTGGGCCTCTCACTATCGCGGCCTCTCTTGTTGCGGAGCACAGGCTCCAGACGCGCAGGCTCAGTAATTGTGGCTCACGGGCCTAGTTGCTCCGCGGCATCTGGGATCTTCCCAGACCAGGGCTCGAACCCGTGTCCCCTGCATTGACAGGCAGACTCCCAACCACTGCACCACCAGGGAAGCCCTCCCTTGCTGCGTTTAATATGTTTTCTTTATATTTAGTTTTTGATAGTTTGATTAATATGTGTCTTGGCATGTTTCTCCTTGGATTTATCCTGTATGGGACTCTCTGTGCTTCCAGGACTTGATTAACTATTTCCTTTCCCATATTAGGGAAGTTTTTAACTATAATCTCTTCAAATATTTTCTCAGTCCCTTTCTTTTTCTCTTCTTCTTCTGGGACCCCTATAATTCGAATATTGGTGTGTTTAATGTTGTCCCAGAGGTCTCTGAGACTGTCCTCAGCTCTTTTCATTCTTAATTCTTTATTCTGCTCTGCAGTAGTTATTTCCACTATTTTATCTTCCAGGTCACTTATCCGTTCTTCTGCCTCAGTTATTCTGCTATTGATCCCTTCTAGAGTATTTTTAATTTCATTTATTGTGTTTTTCATCGTTGCTTGGTTCCTCTTTAGTTCTTCTACGTCCTTGTTAAATGTTTCTTGCATTTTGTCTATTCTATTTCCAAGATTTTGGATCATCTTTACTATCATTATTCTGAATTCTTTTTCAGGTAGACTGCCTATTTCCTCTTCTTTTGTTAGGTCTGGTGTGTTTTAACCTTGCTCCTTCATCTGCTGTGTGTTTTTCTATCTTCCCATTTTGGTTATCTTACTGTGTTTGGGGTCTCCTTTTTGCAGGCTGCAGGTTCGTAGTTCCTGTTGTTTTTGGTATCTGTCCCCAGTGGCTAAGGTTGGTTCAGTGGGTTGTGTAGGCTCCTGGTGGAGGGAACTAGTGCCTGTGTTCTGGTGGATGAGGCTGGATCTTGTCTTTCTGATGGGCAGGTCCACATCCGGTGGTGTGTTTTGGGGTGTCTGTGACCTTATTATGATTTTAGGCAGCCTCTCTGCTAATGGATGAGGCTGTGTTCCTGTCTTGCCAGTTGTTTGGCATAGGGTGTCCAGCACTGTAGCTTGCTGGTCGTTGAGTGAAGCTGGGTCTTGATGTTGAGATGGAGATCTCTGAGAGATTTTTGCCGTTTGGTATTACGTGGAGCTGGGAGGTCTCTTGTGGACCAGTGTCCTGAAGTTGGCTCTCCCACCTCAGAGGCACAGCCCTGATGCCTGGCTGGAGCACCATGAGCCTTTCATCCACATGGCTCAGAATAAAAGGGAGAAAAAATAGAAAGAAAAAAAAGAAAGAGGATAAAATAAAATAAAGTAAGATAAAATAAAGTTATTAAAATAAAATAAAAAATAATTATTAAGGGCTTCTCTGGTGGTGCAGTGGTTAGGCATCCGCCTGCCAATGCAGGGGACACGGGTTCGAGCCTTGGCCTGCGAAGATCCCACATGCAGCGGAGCAACTAAGCCTGGGCCCCACAACTGCTGAGCCAGCGTGCCACAACTGCTGAAGCCCATGTGCCTAGAGGCCATGCTCCACAACAAGAGAAGGCACTGCAGTGAGAAGCCCGTGCAGCGCCAAGTAGAGTAGCAACGAAGACCCAACGCAGCCAAAAATAATAAATAAATAAAATAAATAAATTTATAAAAAATAATAATAATTATTATTAAGAAAAAAAGAAAAAAAATTTTTTAAGTAAAACAAACAAACAAAATAAACGGACGGACAGAACCCTAGGACAAATGGTGAAAGCAAAGCTATACAGACAAAATCTCACACAGAAGCATACACATACACACTCACAAAAAGAGGAAAAGGGGAAAAAATAATATATCTTGCTCCCAAAGACCACCTCCTCAATTTGGGATGATTCATTGTGTATTCAGGTATTCCACAGATGCAGGTACATCAAGTTGTTTGTGGGGCTTTAATCCGCTGCTTCTGAGGCTGCTGGGAGAAATTTCCCTTTCTCTTCTTTGTCCGCAGAGCTCCTGGGGTTCAGCTTTCGATTTGGCCCTGCCTCTGCATGTAGGTCGCCTGAGAGCATCTCGTCCCCACCCAGACAGGATGGGTTTAAAGTAGCAGCTGATTAGGGGGCTCTGGCTCACTCAGGCCCCGGGGAAGGAGGGGTACGGACGCGGGGCGAGCCTGCAGCTGCAGAGGCCAGCGTGACGTTGCATCAGCCTGAGGCGCGCCGTGTGTTCTCCCGGGGAAGTTGTCCCTGGATCATGGGACCCTGGCAGTGGCGGGCTGCACAGGCTCCCGGGAGGGGCAGTGTGGATAGTGACCTGTGCTTGCACACAGGCTTCTTGGTGGCGTCGGCGGCAGCAGCCTTAGCATCTCATGCCCATCTCTGGGGTCGGCACTGATAGCCGTGGCTCGCGCCCATCTCTGGAGCTCTTTTAAGCGGGCTGTTAATCCCCTCTCCTCGTGCACCAGGAAACAAAGAGGCAAGAAAAAGTCTCTTGCCTGTTCGGCAGCTCCAGACCTTTTCCCGGACTCCCTCCCGGCTAGCTGTGGCGCATTAGCCCCCTTCAGGCTGTGATCACGCAGCCAACCCCAGTCCTCTCCCTGCGATCCGACTGAAGCCTGAGCCTCAGCTCCCAGCCCCCGCCCGCCCCGGTGGGTGAGCAGACATGCCTCTCGGTCTGGTGAGTGCTGGTTGGCACCGATCCTCTGTGCGGGAATCTCTCCACTTTGCCCTCTGCACCCCTGTGGCTGTGCTCTCCTCTGTGGCTCCGAAGCTTCCCCCCTCCGCCACCCGCAGTCTCCGCCCGCGGAGCGGCTTCCTAGTGTGTGGAAACCTTTCCTCCTTCACAGCTCCCTCCCACTGGTGCAGGTCCCATCCCTATTCTTTTGTCCCTGTTATTTCTTTTTTCTTTTGCCCTACCCAGGTGCGTGGGGAGTTTCTTGCCTTTTGGGAGGTCTGACGTCTTCTGCCAGCGTTCAGTGGGTGTTCTATAGGAGCAGTTCCACGTGTAGATGTATTTCTGATGTATCTGTGGGGAGGAAGGTGATCTCCGCGTCTTACTCTTCTGCCATCTTCTCCTCTCCTATTCAATTGTCTTTTAAAGAGATATAAATAGTGAGGTAAAAGTCTTTATATAATTTATCTATATAGTTACCGCTACTGGTGCTCTTCACTCTTTTGTGTAGATCCAAACCTCCATCTGGTATCATTTTCTTTTGGCTTCAAAGACTGACTGCCTTTACATTCCTTTCACATTTCTTGTTGTACAGATCTGCTGGTGACATTGACCTTTTGCACATTTAAGTCTTTATTTCACATTTGGGGGGAACAGGCAATCAGTTGTTTGGTTGGTTTTTTTCCCCTCCAGTTTTATTGAGATATAATTGACATACAGCATTAGGTTTAGGTGTACAACATAATGATGATTTGATAAATGTATGTATATGTAAATATAATGCAAAATGATTGTCACAGTAAGTTTAGTTAACATCCATCACCTCACATAGTTAAAACTTTTTTTTCCTTGTGGTGAGAAGTTTTAAGATCTACTCTCTTAGCAGCTTACAAATATGCAATACAATATTATTAACTATACTCAGCATGTTGTACATTACATCCTCAGGACTTATTATATAAATGGAAGTTTGTATCTTTTCAACATCTTCTTCTATTCCCCCCACCACCACCAACCCCCTCCTCTGGCAACCACCAGTCAGTTCTCTGTATCTATGAGTTTGGGATTTATATTTTCCTCTTTTAAGAGATCATATGGTACTTGTATTTCTGTCTGACTTATTTCACTTAGCAAAATGCCAGTGAGGTCCATCCATGTTGTCAGAATTGGCAAGATTTCATTCATTTTATGGCTAAATAATATTCCATTGTATGTATATCACATTTTCCTTATCCATTCGTCTAACAGTAGAAACTTAGCTGGCTTCCATATCTTGGCTGTTGTAAATAAGGCTGTAATGAATATAGGGGTGTATATATCTTTTTGAGTTAGTGTTTTCATTTTCTCAGCTAAATACCCAGAAGTAGAATTGCTGGATCATATGGTAGTTCTATTTTTAATTTTTTGAGGAACCCTCATACTGTTTTCCATAGTGGCTGCACAAATTTATGTTCCCACCAACAGTGCAAGAGGGTTGCTGCTCCACATCCTTGCTAACACTTGTTATCTCTTGTCTTTTTGAAAATAGCCATTCTGAGAAGTGTGAGGTGATATCTCATCATGGTTTTAATTTGCATTTACCTGATGATTAGTGATGTTCAACATATTTTCCTGTACCTATTGGCCATCTATATGTCTTCTTTGAAAAAATATCTACTCAGATCTTCTGCCCATTTTTAATCAGGTTTTTTTTTTGCTATTGAGTTTGTTCTTTATTTATTTTGGATATTAATCCCGTACATCCCAGATGTACAATCTGAAATATTTTCTCCCATTCAGTAGGTTGCTTTTTCATTTTGTTAATGGTTTCTTTTGCTGTATAGAAGTTTTTCAGTTTGATGTAGTCCCAGTTGTTTGTTTTTGCTTTTGTTGCCTTTGCTTTTAGTGTCAAATCCAAAAAAAATCATTGCCAAGACCTATATCAAGGAACTTACCACCTATGTTTTCTTCTAGGAGTTTTATGATTTCAGGTCTTATATTCAAGTCTTTAATCCATTTTGAGTTGATTTTTGTATATAGTGTAAGATAGTAGTCTAGTTTCATTCTTTTGCATGTTGCTGTCCAGTTTTCCCAAAACCATTTATTGAAGAGACTGCCTTTTTTCCACTGCCTATTCTTGGCTCCTCTGTCATAAATTAGTTAACCATATGTGGTTGGGTTTATTTCTGGGCTCTCCATTCTGTTAACCTATTAACTTATCTCTCATTAACCTATGTGTCCGTTTTTATGCCAATACCATACTGTTCTTATTACTATAGCTCTGTAATATAGTTTGACATCAGTACGTGTGATGCCTCCAGTGTTGTTCCTCTTTCTCAGGATTGCTTTGGCTATTAGGGGTCTTCAGTGGTTCCATATAAATTTTAGGATTATTTTTTCTATTTCTGTGAAAAAATGTCCTTGGGATTTTTATAGGAATTGCAATGAATCAGTAGGTTGCTTTATGTAGAGCACACATTTTAACAATATTGATTCTTCTAATCCATGAGCACAGAATTTATTTGTACCTTCAATTTCTTTTTTTAAATTTTTATTTTATATTGGAGAATAGTTGATTAACAGTGTTGTTAAACTAACAGTGTTAGTTTCAGGTGTACAGCAAAGTGATTCAGTTATACATATACATGTATCTATTCTTTTTCAAATTCTTTTCCCATTTAGGTTATTACAGGATGTTGAACAGAGTTCCCTGTGCTATACAGTAGGTCCTTGTTGGTTATCTATTTTAAATATAGTAGTGTGTGTGCATGTCAATCCCAAACTCCCGATGTATCCCTCCCCCCAACAATTCCTCCCAATAAACATAAGTTCATTCTCTAAGTCTTTGAGTTGTTTCTGTTTTGTAAATAGGTTCATTTGTATCATTTTTAAAATTACACGTATAAATGATATCATATGATATTTGTCTTTCTCTGTCTGACTTACTTCACTTAGTGTGATCATCTCCAGCTCCATCCATGTTACTGTAAATAGCATTATTTCATTTTTTATGCCTGAGTAATATTCCATTGTATATATGTACCACACCTTTATACATAAATCTGTCAATGGACATTTAGGTTGCTTCTATGGCTTGGCTATTGTAAACAGCGCTGCAATGAACATTGGGGTGGATGTATCCTTTCGAACCATGTTTTTCTCCAGATATATGCCCAGGAGTGGGATTGCCGGATCATAGAGTAGCTCTATTTTTAGTTTCTTAAGGAACTTCCATACTGTTCTCCATAGTGGCTATACCAGTTTACATTCCCACCAACAGTGTAAGAGGGTTCCCTTTTCTCCACACCTTCTCCAGCATTTATTGTTTGTAGACCTTTTGATGATGGCCATTCTGACCAGTGTGAGGTTGAATCTCATTGTAGTTGTGATCCGCATTTCTCTAATAATTAGCAATGTTGAGCATTTTTCATGTACCTCTTGGTCATCTGTATGTCTTTGGAGAAATCTTTATTTAGGTCTTCTGCCCATTTTTCAATTGGGTTGTTTGTTTTTTTTGATATTGAGCTGCATGAGCTGTGTGGAAATTTTGGAAATTAATCTAGGTCTCATTGTTTGCAAATATTTTCCTTCATTCTGTGGGTTGTCTTTTCATTTTGTGTATGGTTTATTTTCCTCTGCAAAAGCTTTTGAGTTTAATTAGGTCCGTTTTGTTTACTTTTGTTTTTATTTCCACTGCTCTAGAAGACAGATCAAAAAAGATATTGCTGAGATTTACGTCGAAGTGTATTCTGCCTATACTCTAAGAGTTTTACAGCATGCGGTCTTACATTTAGGTCTTTAATCCATTTTGAGTTTGTTTTTGTGTATGGTGTTCGGGAGTGTTCTAATTTCATTCTTTTACATGTAGCTGTCCAGGTTTCCCAGCACCACTTATTGAAGAGGCTGTCTTTTCTCCATTGTATATTCTTGCCTCCTTTATCAAAGATAAGGTGACGATATGTGTGTGGGTTTATCTCTGGGCTTTCTATCTTGTTCCATTGATCTATATTTCTGTTTTTGTGCCAGTACCATGCTGTTTTGATTACTGTAGCTTTCTAATAGAGTCTGAAGTCAGGGAGTCTGATTCCTCCAGCTCCGTTTTTCTTTCTCAAGATTGCTTTGGCTATTTGGGGTCTTTTGTGTCTCCATACAAATTTTAAGATTTTTTATTCTAGTTCCATAAAAAATGCCATTGGTAATTTGATAAGGATTGCATTGAATCTGTAGATTGCTTTGGGTAGTATAATCATTTTCACAATATTGATTATTCCAATCCAAGAACATGGTATATCTCTCCATCTGTTGGTATCATCTTTAACTTCTTTCATCAGTGTCTTATAGTTTTCTGCATACAGGTCTTTTGTCTCCCTCAGTAGGTTTATTCCTAGGAATTTTACTCTTTTTGTTGCAGTGGTAAATGGGAGTGTTTCCTTAATTTCTCTTTCAGATTTTTCATCATTAGTGTATAGGAATGCAACAGATTGATGTGCATTAATTTTGTGTCCTGCAACTTTACCAAATTCATTGATTAGCTCTCGTAGTTTTCTGGTGGCATCTTCAGGATTCTCTACGTATTGTATCATGTCATCTGCAAACAGTGACAGTTTTACTTCTTCTTTTCCAGTCTGTATTCCTTTTATTTCTTTTTCTTCTCTGATTGCCATGGCTAGGACTACCAAAACTATGTTGAATAATAGTGGTGAGAGTAGACACCCTTGTCTTGTTCCTGATCTGAGAGGAAATGCTTTCAGTTTTTCAACATTGAGAATGATGTTTGCTGTGGGTTTGTTGTATATGGCCTTTATTATGTTGAGGTAGGTTCCCTCCATGCCCACTTTCTGGACAGTGTTTATCATAAATGGGTGTTGAATTTTGTCGAAAGCTTTTTCTGCATCTATTGAGATGATCATATGGTTTTTATTCTTCAATTTGTCAATATGGTTTATCACATTGATTGATTTACGTCTATTGAAGAATCCTTGCATCCCTGGGATAAATCCCACTTGAACATGGTGTATGATCCTTTTAATGTGTTGTTGGATTCTGTTTGCTAGTATTTCGTTGAGGATTTTTGCGTCTATATTCATCAGTGATATTGGTGTGTAATTTTCTTTTTTTGTAGTATCTTTGTCTGGTTTTGGTATCAGGGTGATGGTGGCCTCATAGAATGTGTTTGGGAGTGTTCCTTCCTCTGCAGTTTTTGGGAAGGGTTTGAGAAGGATGGGTGTTAGCTCCTCTCTAAATGTTTGATAGAATTCACCTGTGAAGCCATCTGGTCCTGGACTTTTGTTTGTTGGAAGATTTTTAATCACAGTTTCAATTTCATTACTTGTGATTGGTCTGTTCATATTTTCTATTTCTTCCTGGTTCAGTCTTGGAAGGTTATATCTTTCTAAGAATTTGTCCGTTTCTTCCAGGTTGTCCATTTTATTGGCATAGAGTTGCTTGTAGTAGTCTCTTAGGATGCTTTGTATTTCTGTGGTGTCTGTTATAACTTCTCCTTTTTCATTTCTAATTTTATTGATTTGAGTCCTCTCCCTCTTTTTCTTGATGAGTCTGGCTAATGGTTTATCAATTTTGTTTATCTCCTCAAAGAACCAGCTTTTAGTTTTATTGATCATTGCTATTGTTTCCTTTGTTTCTATTTCATTTATTTCTGCTCTGATCTGTATGATTTCTTTCCTTCTGCTAACTTTGGGTTTTGTTTGTTCTTCTTTCTCTAGTTCCTTTAGGTGTAAGGTTAGATATTTTATTTGAGATGTTTCTTGAGGAAGGCTGGTATAGCTATACACTTCCCTCTTAGAACTGCTTTTGCTGCATCCCATAGGTTTTGGATCGTCGTGTTTTCATTGTCATTTGTCTCTAGGTATTTTTTGATTTCCTCTTTGATTTCTTCAGTGATCTCTTGCTTATTTAGTAACTTATTGTTTAGCCTCCATGTGTTTGTGTTTTTTACATTTTTTCCCCTGTATTTCATTTCTAATCTCATAGTGTTGTGGTCAGAAAAGATGCTTGATATGATTTTAATTTTCGTAAATTTACTGTGGCTTGATTTGTGACCCAAGATGTGATCTATCCTGGAGAATGTTCCGTGCACACTTGAGGAGAAAGTGTAATCTGCTGTTTCTGGATGGAATGTCCTATAAATATCAATTAAACCTATCTGGTCTATTGTGTCATTTAAAGCTTCTGTTTCCTTATTTATTTTCATTTTGGATGATCTGTCCATTGGTGAAAGTGGGGTGTTAAAGTCCTCCACTATGATTGTGTTACTGTCGATTTCCCCTTTTATGGCTGTTAGTATTTGCCTTATGTATTGAGATGCTCCTATGTTGGGTGCATAAATATTTACAATTGTTATATCTTCTTCTTGGATTGATCCCTTGATCATTATGTAGTGTCCTTCCTTGTCTCTTGTAACATTCTTTATTTTAAAGTCTATTTTATCTGATATGAGAATTTCTACTCCAGCTTTCTTTTGATTTCCATTTGCATGGAATATCTTTATCCATCCCGTCACTTTCAGCCTGTATATGTCCCTAGGTCTGAAGTGGGTCTCTTGTAGGCAGCATATAGATGGGTCTTGTTTTTGTATCCATTCAGCAAGCCTGTGTCTTTTGGTTGGACCATTTAATCCATTCACGTTTAAGGTAATTATCGATATGTATGTTCCTATGACCATTTTCTTAATTGTTTTGGGTGTGTTTTTGTAGGTCCTTTTCTTCTGTTGTGTTTCCCACTTAGAGAAGTTCCTTTAGCGTTTGTTGTAGAGCTGGTTTGGTGGTGCTGAATTCTCTTAGCTTATGCTTGTCTGGAAAGCTTTTGATTTCTCCATTGAATCTGAATGAGATCCTTGCCGGGTAGAGTAATCCTGGCTGTAGGTTCTTCCCTTTCAACACTTTAAGTGTATCATGTCACTACCTTCTGGCTTGTAGAGTTTCTGCTGAGAAATCAACTGTTAACCTTATGGGAGTTCCCTTGTATGTTATTTGTCATTTTTCCCTTGCTGCTTTCAATAATTTTTCTTTGTCTTCAATTTTTGCCAGTTTGATTACTATGTGTCTTGGCGTGTTTCTCCTTGGGTTTATCCTGTATGGGACTCTCTACACTTCCTGGACTTGGGTGGCTATTTCCTTTCCCATGTTAGGGAAGTTTCCGACTATAATCTCTTCAAATATTTTCTCGGGTCCTTTCTCTCTCTCTTCTCCTTCTGGGACCCCTATAATGCGAATGTTGTTGCGTTTAATGTTGTCCCAGAGGTCTCTTAGGCTGTCTTAATTTCTTTTTATTCTTTTTTCTTTATTCTGTTCTGCAGCAGTGAATTCCACCATTCTGTCTTCCAGGTCACTTATACATTCTTCTGCTTCAGTTATTCTGCTATTGATTCCTTCTAGTGTAGTTTTCATTTCAGTTATTGTATTGTTCATCTCTGTTTGTTTGTTCTTTAATTCTTCTAGGTGTTTGTTAAAAATTTCTTGCATCTCCTCGATCTTTGCCTCCATTCTTTTCCCAAGGTCCGGGATCATCTTCACTATCATTATTCTGAATTCTTTTTTCTGGAAGATTGCCTATCTCCACTTCATTTAGTTGTTTTTCTGGGGTTTTATCTTTCTCCTTCATCTGGTACATAGCCCTCTGCCTTTTCATCTTGTCTACTTTTCTGTGAATGTGGTTTTTGTAACACAGGCTGCAGGATTGTGGTTCTTCTTGCTTCTGCTGTCTGCCGTCTGGTGGATCTTCTCTAAATGTTTGATAGAATTTGCCTGTGAAGCAATCTGGTCCTGGACTTTTGTATGTTGGCAGTTTTTATTTATTTTTTAAACATCTTTATTGGAGTATAACTGCTTTACAATGGTGTGTTAGTTTGCGCTGTATAAGACAGTGAATCACTACACATACACATATATCCCCATATCTTCTCCCTCTTGCGTCTCTATCAGCCCCCTTCTAGGTGGTCACAAAGCACTGAGCTGATATCCCTGTGCTGTGCAGCTGCTTCCAACTAGCTCTCTATTTTACACTTGGTAGTGTATATATGTCCATGCCATTCTCTACCTTCACCCCAGCTTACCTCCAAAAAGCCGTATGGGGGTTTTGCTACAGACAAAAACAGCATAAGTTTATGTCTCAGTACATCCATTCCTACATCTGGTTACTAGGGCAAAAGAGCCTTCCTGGGTGTAATGTTCCAACTTGTAAATTAGAATGGAATGTGCCAGGAAAAACCCCCATATGTTTATGTCTCATTACTTCTTGTTGGTTTTCTTAATGTAATTTTTATTTGTTATCACAGCAAATTTGATTACAATGTTTTGTTTGTTCTAGGTGTGCAAGATGTGGTTCTTCTATACATATACATATATCGATTCATCTTCGGATCCATTTCCCATGTGGGTTATGATGCAATGTTGAGTAGTCTTCTCTTGGTATTCCGTAGGTCTTTGGTGCTTATATATTTCACATGTGTTGGTATATCTCTGTTTACCCCAATATCCTAATTTATCCAGTCCTCACACCTTTGCATTTGGTTAACCATACGTTTGTTGATTGAATCTTTGATTACCTTCTTTGTGGAAAAATCATCATTGGTATCCATTTGTAGGTAACACCAATAAGTGACATCAACGGATATGTGTCCTTTGCTTTCTGACTTACTTCAAGATGTGATTACCTCTAGACTCATCTATGGTGCTGCAAACGGCATTGTTCCATTTTTTCCTCGGCTAATATTCCACCTGTACATGTACCAGTTCTTTCCCATTCATCTGTTGATGGACTTTTTGGTAGCTTTCCTGTCTTGGCTGTTGTAAAAATGCTGCAGTGCAGTTTTGCCTGCCTGTGTCTTTCTAATTCTGTCTTCTTAGGTCATAGTCCCAGGAGTGGGCCTGTTGAATCACATGGTAGCTCAATGTGTACCTTTTAAAAGCACCTCCATTCTGTATTCATTGGTGACTCTAACCAGTTTAGTCCCACTTAGAGCTGAGGGTAGGCATTTCTCCACAGCCCCTTCAGCATTTATTGTTTGCAGAAGTTTTGCTGATGGTCATTCTCACCGGTGTGAGCTGATACGTTTTTGTAGATTGGATTTGCATGTCTTTAATCATTCCTAATGATGAGCAGTTTTCCACGCCTTTTTGTTGTTGTTTAAAAAAAAAGTGCGAGTAAAATATATGTCTCGAAATTTTCTTCTTAAAACCTTGCCCTCTTTTGAGTTGTTTGGTCGATTTTCGACCCCAGGATTTTTTTTGAGGGCGCCTGTCACTTACAGGCTTGCAATTGTTGTTAATATTTAGTGACCATTAGTACTGGGTTGAAAGCTGCTGTTGTGGGAAACGGCCACATGGCGGCAGCGTTTCTCCATTCCCAAACCTGGTTACTAGGGCAGCAGAGATTCCCGAGAAGTCATATTCCTAGGTTGTCAATTAGAATGGAATGTGCCAGGAAAACCCCCATAAGTTTATATCTCAGTACATCTTCTTTGTTGTTTTAATTTAATTATTTTAATCAGGGTAATGATTAGAATACTATTCGTTCTAGGTGTACACAATCTGGTTCATTTGTACATTATATATATCTATTCATGTATAGATCCTCTTCTCATGTAAATTAATACAGAGTGTTCAGTAGACCCTCCTTGGTATACGGTCGGTCTTTTTGATATATGTATTTAATATGTATTGGTATACATATGGTAAACCTAATCTTAATTTATCCATTTCTCCCACCTTTCCTTTTAGATAACCATAGTTTGTTTTCTAAGTCTGTGAGTGTCTTTCTCTGTGGAAATAAGTTGATTTGTGTCAGTTGTTAGATAACACCTATAAGGGATATCATAAGATATTTGTCTTTTGCTTTCCGACTAACCTTATGTTCTGTGATTATCTCTAGGATCATCTATGGTGCTGCAAAGAGCAGTGTTTCATTGTTTTCCAAGGCTAATATTCCATTGTGTACATGGACCACTTCATCATTGTCCATTCATCTGTTGATGCACATTTTGGTTGCTTCCATGTCTTGGTTTTTGTGAATATTGCTGCAGTGCACCTTTGCCAGCCTGTGTCTTCTCGACTCTGGCCTTCTCAGGTGAAAGGCCCAGCGGTGGGCCTGCTGGATTGAATGGTACCTCAGTTATTACTTTGAAACGCAGTTCCCTTCTGTTCTCATTATTGGCTCCTACCACTTTACATCTCACCAGCAGCTAGAGGGGACACAGTTCTCTAAAACCTCTTCAGCATTTATTGTTTGTAGACTTTTTGCTGATGGTCATTCGTCTGGTGTGTGTTGAAACCTTTTTGTAGATTAGATTTGCATGAGTCTAATAATTCCTCATGTTGAACTTTTATCCATTTTCCCTTGTTTTTTTTTAAAGAGTGTGTAAAACTTACCTCTCATACGATCTTCTTGAAAAATTTGCTCTCATTTGAGTTTTTTGGCCACTCCCTACCTCAGAACATTTTTTTGAGGGCAGGTGTCCTTTACAGCCGTGAGTCCTTGTGAATATTAAGTGACCATTAGCCGTGGTTTAAAGCTGCTCTTGCAGGAAACGGCCACAAGGCGGCAAAATTTCTACATTTACAACTCAGGGTACTTGGGCAACAGAGCCTTCCTGGAAATCGTGTTAGCAGGCTGTAAATTAGAGTGGAATGTGCCAAGGCAAACTCCCAACAGCTTATATCTCCTTACTTCTTCTTTGTTTTTAAACTTAATTTTTATTTTTTATCAGAAGAAATTTGATGAAAATATTATGTATGTTCTAGGTGTACAGAATCTGGCTCATTATATGTATGTATCTATTCATCTTTGGATCCTTTCCCATGTACGTTATTACAGAGTGTTGAATAGACCTCTAGGTATTCCATAGGTCTTTGGTGATTATATGTTTCCTATGTATTAGTATAGGTCTGTCACCCCCATATCCTAATTTATCCACTCCTCACACCTTTCCATTTGGGTAAAGGTAATTTTGGATTCGTAATCCATGAGTGGCCTTTTCTTGGAAATAAGTTCATGGGTATCATTTTTTAGGTAACAACAATAAGTGATATCATAGGATATCTTTCTTTTGGTTTCTTTCTTACTTCAAGTTGTGTGATTATGTCTAGGTCCTTCTATGGTGGTGTAAACAGCACTGTTTCATGCTTTTCCATGGCTAATATCCATTGTGTAGATGGACCAGTTCTTCTTGGTGAATTCCCCGGTTGATGGACATTTTGGTTGTTCCAAGTCTTGGCTAGGGTAAATAGTGATGCAGTGTAGGATTGTCAGCCTGTGTCTTTTTGATTCTGGTCTTCTCAGGTGATAGGGCCAGTAGTGGGCCTACCAGATCATATGGTAGCACAACTTTTACCTTTAAACGGACCTCCTTTCTGTTCTCACTACTGGCTGTTACCAGTTGACATCCGAACAGCAGCTAGAGGGTCCACAGTTCTCTAAAACCCCTTCAGCATGTATTGTTTGTGGACTGTTTTGCTGATGATCATTCTCACTGTTGTGAGGTGAACCTTTTTTATAGATTGGATTTGCATGTCTTTATTAATTTCTGATGATGAGCAATTTCCATGCAGTTGTTCCTAGGTTGTAAATTAGAATGGAATGTGCCAGGAAAAACCCCAATAAGTTTATGTCTCATTAATTGTTGTTAGTGGTTTTAATTTTTTAAATTGGTGTACTGATTACAATATTTTGATCTAGGTGCACACAATCAGGTTCAATAGAACACTGTATATACCTATTCATGTACAGACCCTCTTCCCATGTAAATTATTATTTTTTAAAATAAATTTATTTTTTTAATTTATTTTTGGCCGAGTTGGATCTTCGTTGCTGCATGTGTGCTTTCTCCAGTTGCGGTGAGCGGGGGCTAGTCTTCGTTGCGGTGCACGGTATTCTCACTGCAGTGACTTCTCTTCTTGCAGAGCACGGGCTGTAGGTGTGCCGGCTTCTGTAGTTGTGGCACGTGGGCTCAGTAGTTGTGGCTTCTGGCCTCTAGAGCGCAGGCTCAGTGGTTGTGGTGCACGGGCTTAATTGCTCTGCAGCATGTGGGGTCTTCGCGGACCAGGACCCCACCAAGGAAGCCCCCATGTAAATTATTACAGAGCGTTCAGTAGACCTACTTTGGTATAGGATCAGTCTTTTTGATATGTTTTTAATATGTATTTGTATGTGTATGGTAACCCTAATCTTAACGTATCCATTCCTCCCACCTTTCCGTTTAGATAACCCTAGTTTATTCTCTATGTCTGTGAGTGTCTTTCTCTGTGGAAATATGTTCGCTTGTGTCAGTTGTTAGGTAACACCTAGTAGTGATATGACAGGATATTTGTCGTCTGCTTTCCGACTTACCTCACGTTCTGTGATTATCTCTAGGCTCACCTATGGTGCTGGAAAGAGCAGTGTTTCTTTCTTTTCCATGGCGAATATTCCATTGTGTACATGGACCACTTCTTCTTTGTGCATTCATCGGTTGATGGACATTTGGGTTGCTTCCAAGCCTTGGCTCTGCTAAATATTGATGCAGTGCAGGATTGCCAGCCTGTGTCTTTCGGATTCTGGTCTTCTCAGGGGATAGGGCCAGCAGTGGGCCTACTAGATCATATGGTAGATCAAGTTTTACCTTTAAATGCACCTCCATTCTGTTCTCACTACTGGCTGTTACCAGTTTACATCCCACCAGCAAGTAGAGGGTACACAGTTCTCTAAAACCCCTTCAGCATTTATTGTTTGTAGACTTTTTACTGATGGCATTTTGAGTGTTCGGTGGTGATACCTTTTTGTACTTTGGATTTGCATGCGTCTAATAATTCCCGATATTGAGCTTTTATCCACGTCCGGTTTTTTTTTTCTTTTAACAGGAAAAGAGTAAAACTTACCTCTTCAAACTGTTTCCTTGAAAACATTGGCCGTGTTCTGAAATCTTTTCGCCACTACCTACACCAGGACATTTTTTGAGGGCAGGTGTCATTTACAACCCTGTAGTAATTGTGAATATGCAGTGACCAATAGCACTGGGTTTAAAGCTGCTGTTGCAGGAAACGGCCACAAATCGGCGGCATTTCTATATTCCCAACTCTGGTTACTAGGGCAACAGAGCCTTCCTGGAAGTCCTGTTTGTAGGTTGCAAATTAGAGTGGAATGTGCCAGGACAAACCCCCTCAGACTTATGTCTTCTTATTTGGTGTTGGTATTCTTAGTTTAATTTTTATTTTTCTCAGAGCAAATTTGGTTGCAGTGTTGTGTTGGTTCTAGGTGTA